>NW_027145492.1:0-17716 GCF_026170545.1 Melanerpes formicivorus | reverse complement strand
GTATAAGAATTCTTTTGTTCTGTCTGCACAAAGTAACAAAATATAACTATAACCAAAATACGTGAAAATCAACATTTCTCTAAAAATAATAATTTTTTGAAAAATTAAGAAACCTTAAAGCCTTTTTTTTCAGGCTGACAATAAAAATCTTTTACACTTGTAAGTCAGGTAGGAGCTGAGAGTAATGCAGACAAGTATATTTCCACTTAAGTTACTAAACTTTAATTTCCGGGTGAAACACATTCAATCTGTATGTAATCTCTATGTGATTCTCAAATAACTAAGTTTCTTGATAACGTTTAAAAACAATTGTACTGAAAAATGTTGCATCTTGACTCCTTAGCAAAATCCAGACAGAGAGATGGGAGAAGAAAAGTATACTGCTGTCTTCACATTTTCTTCCTGCCCCCCCACCCCCCCCCCCGCCTTACTCTTATGTCATCCAACACTATATTTATTGCACTGAGGGTATCAGAAGCACCATGGAAATATGGAGAAGAAACTATGTGAAACATATAGAACTACTGGCTACGGAAACATGAAATCACCAACTTGCCTGGAAAGCTGGCTCTGAGATGCCTCTATAGCATCAGGTACAGCTGGGGTTGGCTGGGGTTCAAGATTTAGGTTACATTTTTTAGATACACAACTATCAGTTTTACAGAACAGCTGCAGCTCACTTGCTCTGATCCAAAGTCTGTTTTTCCTCTTTATCTGAACAAACTTACAGTAAGACCTTCCCCTGCAGAGGTCTTCCAGACTCAGAGATACATGAAGCCACTGTCATACACTCTACACAGCTCCAGTGGTTGAGAAATAAATACAACCTTTCTCAGCTACACAGAATTCATAATCAGGAGCATTAGCATCTAAAGAAGGTTGTTTCATCAGCAGAACCTTGCAATGCTAGCAAGGATACTTGAACAAAATAAAGAAACTTCAGAGCTCTTAGAGCACAGGATGAGTTTGCAAGGTTGTCATGTGTTTACTTTTAATGTTGCAAATATACAATTCAAAGAAAAGAAAGCAGGAAGGAAGTAAGATTGAGAAATGCATATGGTTAACAAAGACCATCATCTTGGGAAACCAGAACAGGTACTTGTATTTGATATATAGATGCAGTCAGTTACAAACTGCATTTGTTACAGACAACTTTGTCACTACAAAACAAGTATAACTATGAAATATGCAATAAACCATACAGAGATCACATTCATAAATCATGTCACAAAAATAATAAGCCACATAAGTGAGATATCTAATAAATTATGAAATTATTTGTATAAATAAAAAAAAAAAAACCAACATCATGAAGTCCTCTAAAATCCATGTGTGGCAGGGGGCAGGAGAACCCCAGCTGTATCTCTACAGAGCACATAAAATCACAGCAAGTGGTTGTGTTGTTGACACAGGTAGGTAAGTGTGGATACAGAAAGGTCCTTAAGACAGTGCCTCCACTGTTTACAGTGGAAATAAACTCTCTTGTTCTGAAAATTTTCCCCTTTATGCCATTCCTTGTTAATAAACATGAATAAATTTGTTAACTCAACATGGCATCTACCTTGTTTAACAATGTTTACTTATGTGCCATTTTATTTATAGAGGTATTCTATTACTACAACATCTTCATGTTCAACTTAAAAATTAAAAAATAACGAAATCATGGACTAAACTGTGTTGTTTTTTGTTGTTTTTTTTATACATCTTGTTTGCATCTCAGTCTTTTAAAACAAAATGAAACTTTTCTGGAGTAGAAAGAGATTAAAATCTTAATAGGTTAATAGTGGGCTTTCCATATGAGAATTTCTTTAACATTTTTATTTCCTTTACATGACAGATTACAAACACATGGTCTGTTCTTGAGAAGTTCAATGTGGTTATGTGTATATTTAAAAACAGAACCCCCAAACAGTTAAAAGATTATCAGTAAGGCTTTTATTATGACTATTCAAAAGTTAGGAAAGCAATCTATGCAAGTCAGCTCAGCCTCTTTTTTGCATACTTCTTATGCTGAGAGTGATATCAAGATTATGTACCATTTTTCCACTGATCCCATCCAGCACACACTGGCTATACTTCATTTACTGTCATTCTTGAGTGTATGGCTTTAATCACAAGACCATCTTTTTATTCCCTGCTTCACTAGTTAACATGGTTTCTAAGTGCTGCAACAATTAATAAAAGCATTTCTTCCTCAGGCAACAGCTTTATTTCCAAGCAATCACTATGAACTGTGTTTATTCCACACAGTCCATTCTACTTATGGAAAGGGTCCTGTGAAAAATACTATCCAGTCATGCAGCCAGAACTAGTATTTTAACTACATGGCATGGCTGAACAAGACATTAGAGAGTCAGTTTTCATCCTTTGCTTAGATCACACACCATAGGTTTGATGAAATCTACTGTTGCTGAAAAGAACATTCAGGTCAAGAATACCCCAGGTTCACAAGTTTCTGAGAGAAATTACTTTAGACAGAAGAAGAGGTGACACCGAATCAAACTTACTATGCTCTATATTTCCACCCATCCGATTTTCTCAGGTCTTTACTCCCTTCCAAGTTCCTCCTCTTAATCTTTCTTTGCCTGTCTCATCTTAGCTCCTGTTTTCAATGTGCCACTACAAGGTTAGAAAAAAATTCTTTAAAATTATACCTGAAGTGTCTTCTGAGCAACAGGAACCAAGTTATAGCCTGCAGAGTGGCAAAATTTAAGAAATTCTTCACACCACTAGAAAGACATATATTCTGATAAAATTTTCTGTATTTCAAGTCTAGGAAACTATGCAGACATGAACAAAACTAGACTTTGTTATCTTTCTTAACATTGGTAAAATGAAGTAGACATTGATCGTGAGGGGAAATAAAAACCTGATCCAACAACACTTGCAACCTAAAGAGCTAGATTTTGGCAGTTATAACAACAAGGATTTATAATGAAAGCCAGACCACTTTAATAGGTAGCAATGGCATTCCCACCTGTATTATAGGCCATAAAGAACTTTCTTTGAAGATTTAGTATCCATTCTTATTGAGTGAGCATGCACATATTTACAGTGCCTGAGAATTTGACATGTACCTATTAACGCAGTAAAATAAATCACAGCTTTTACTATAGCACCAAATAAGAGAATAAAATTATCTGCATTGACAAATAAATAACAATACTTCACCTTTTTCCTCTTTATTTGATGTTCTGGAATAGATTTTAATGTGACCTTCACTCAGCTTCATTCAGATGTAATATTGCTTTTTTAAAATTATTATTGATTTGTATTTTATTATAAAGTTACTTGTGCGTGACCATGACAAAGAAAAAACAATTTGAAACAATACTTGGATAGGGTGCAACAACAATATAGGTATTTTCACTACTTAAAAGGGATAGCCATTTAGAAATCATTGTCATGTATATTTATATATGCAGAAGCAAATATAGGCATGTAGTCCATACCATATATCATAAATAATGCTGTGTCCAGTGCAGCAGTGAACTCCAAAATATTTACTCTTTCACACACTAAAACATCCTGAAACTATCCAATCTTTCTTCAGATTAGCTAAATTTTCTCCTCCCCCCACCCTGTGGCCTCGGGTGTTTTTATTTCAGTTTACAATAAAAATATTGTTTTACTAAAGTCAAATGTTTACATAGAATACCAAATATTTTATGCATTTGAAAGTTATTCGGGCATTTTTTACTGACTACTGTTTCCATAGTAGCTACTATTTTACATCCAATCCATCTAAGCAATGCATTTGCTCAGCATGCATGAACACCAACGTAAGGAGGCAAACCAAACGTCAGACTAGAGCATTTCTGGAAAAAAGCAGAGTTGGCATTGTGGGTCCTGGTTCTGCTCTGTACAGTGCTTCTCTGTAACTCAGCAGGTGACAGAGCAGATCTGCTCTGCATAACATATTCCTATAAAAATCACTGCAGAAACACCATTTGTAAGATCTTTACAGCACCTGTAACTATCACAGAAACCATGTAAGTCAGTAACCACTTAAATAGGACTTGGTGCTTCCTATAAAATGTGGAATTACTGCCATGCATTCCCTAAATAATTGTTTATTCTGCTAAACATTGATCAACTTCATTATCCAAGTGTTTACTCTGGTATGAATGGGGAGAATTTTAAAAAATTAAGGCCTGCATTCCAAAGTGCTGAGAGTGTGTACATAGAATATATTCATGAAGATGTTATACTTCAGTTGTTTCATGTCAGTACTATGAAAATCCAAAGTGGATTTGAAGACCTGAACACTTAACTTTGACATCTTCAACAAATAGCTTTAATTGTACTTCAAATGAAAGCCTGTGGTTATCCATGTAGTTGATATATTTTCCCCAGTTCAACAAATCATACATCTTCATTAGACAATTTCTCTCTTTTGGAGAGTCATGCATTTGTTAAATCACCAGAGGAAGAGAAACATGCAGTGGATTCTCTTCTGTCACTTCAGGTAGCCCACAGGAATGCTCGTTCTAGGTAATGGCACTTACTTAAATTACCTTAAAGTTCCTTGTGTGGAGCTTTTTGTCATAAACAACTTATTCTTTCAAAGGAGTAAAGACCAATTGGTCATTTTCATTTAGTTTTCTCTACATTTTATTTATTCACAATGTGTCTAAATTTTTAATTGCAAGAAAAAGAAATACTCCTGGTATGAAAATCCACATCTAATGTTTATTCATCATCATTATCTCTAACCATTGTTTATATAAAACAGTCATAATTTTTACTGTTTAGAGATCTGTATCACCAAACTCCATGAAATGTGAATAGTCTGACAGTGCATAGGCACAGTATCACTTTTTCTTTTTACTTAAAGAGCTATCATACTAATTTAGTTAAGCATAAACATTTAAAAGGGCTTTTCCTAGGAGGGAAGAGCAACAGAAGTCTAGAACTTCACAGATTTATTGCAGGACAGCAAGGTAGCTGCAGCACTGTTACCTTTCCTCCCATCCCAATTAGTACAACACACTGGTACATGATGAATAGCCACATGAGCATGACTGCACTGTCCTTTCCATCCATCCAGATAAAGGTTTTATCCAACATCTTGGGATAATCTTCTAACTTAACTATGAGTTCCTCTGCCTATAGCAAGTTGCTAGCACTGTAATGAGTGGCTGCATGTTTATATTGCTGCCCACTATGTGTGTGTGGGGCAAGATCACTACTAGGTGAAAAGGCCATATTCAAACATAAGGTCTGCTGCATGAAGATTTTGAAGAATACTGCCATATAACCAGTGTGGTAAAAAACCCTGTATGATAAAGATGATGGAAACAAAACAAAACAAACCAGTCTTGAACTGAGTACAGGAATGTAAGGATGAGATAAAACAAGAATTGTAACTGCTCTTTATGATTCTTCTCTGAAAGATTAATTGTAAAATAATTGTTATACCACAACAATTTTATTTTCATGCTGATACCAAGAAGATTACAGATCTCTAGTCACATCAACATTTAGATTCAATTCACTTACCACAGGATTTAAGCTTTCACATTTAAAATATGCTTCCTATTTTTATTTTACGGTATACCATTCTATTTCAAGAAACCAATTTGGCTAATGTTGGATTTTTTCCAGCTGTGCCTGTCATTTACAGTATGGATAAACTTCATATTCATTATACACAGAGACACAAACTTAGAACTGTTACAACTGATTTAACATTAAGACTTAGAATCTTAAACAAAATTTTTCTCTAAAGTCATGGTAATTCATATGCAACTCATTTAATGTTAAATTTAGGCAGAATAATTTATATACTACTCATTGCATGTGTGCAGAAAATTTCAAAGCATCATATATGCACCTAATTATTTTAGTTTTATATTTGTTAATTTTGAATTGGATAAAGAAAAAAAAAGTTAAAATACAATGCTGAAAAGTAATTTATATAAAAAAAATTCATCAGTTTTTAACACATATAGCTTTAAAACCCATCCTACATTCTCTCCTTTTACTGTAACAATTTCACATCAGGCAAAATTCATCTCAGCTGCATGCAAAAATACATCTTTATATAAAAGCCAGCCTAGAAAAGATCTGAAATTAAATAAGTACTCACTTGTTTGCTCTTTGTTTTTGTAATGGTGTCCGAAATGGGTTTCTTCCTCTCTTTAACAGCTGTTTTAGAAAACAGTTCTTCAAACTCATGATAATCTATGGTAGGCTCTTCAATTTTTTCCCACACAAGTGAAGCACTAGAATCTCTAAAGTTAAGCAAAAGACCTATGTAGGGCAATGTCAAACTAAATAAAGTCATAAATGGAGGAATGAAGAAATAAAATAGCAGCAATTTAAAAGGTATTGCCTGGCTTCTACTAGCAGCATTTTGATAAGACATACTATAGATTCTCCCCCATACTTCTTTTTTTATACATGATAATGGTCAAGCTCACTTATATCACCCACTTTACATACACAGGAATAGAAATAAGCTATAAAACGTATAGACACAGACACAAAGAGAAGTAGAAATAGTCAGTTGTCTGCAGACCACCTGTGTAACAGTAGCGAGAACCTGAAAGAAGAAATTCATCAGTACTCAGAGGCATAAAGAAAAGATTAACAAAGAAACTTCTTGTCACAACCAAGAATGGCATTTTACAATCAAAAAAGCTTCAACTACCAAAACCAAGTACGTCAAAGTGATAGTAAAGTAAGGGCTACCAGAATACATTTATGCTGCCAGGCAAACCAATTGCAGTTTGAATCTGCCAACTGAATGTATAAGGGGGTGAGTGGTTAAAATAAAAAATAACTAGATCTTTAGGACACTGGAGAAGGAAACTGGAGGATAAAATGCATTCAGCATACATTCGTCTACAAGGAATATGCTACCAAAACTTGCAAGCTGCTATGAAGACAGCTAAGGGGAAAGCTAAGGGGAAGCACAAAAATAACATACTAAAAATAACCTCACAGAATGCTTTGTGGCACACAGTCACCCCCAGATCTCTGATCAGCACACAGTATGTAACCCCAAAGGACAGATGAAAACACTACCCTTGGAAAGCTTTCACATGTAAATAACATTACTCAGAGTTTGTGTGCTTTAAGGAAAACAGGTATCCCATTTATATACCCAACTGCAAATCAAATTGCTTGTATTGAGGCTCTATCAGAGACCTGCCTAGCAGTAAAAGACTAATAACACACAATGCTATCAGGGCAGCCATAAAGTGAAAAAACCACTCTCTTTACAACTCTATCACTTACCTTTTACTGTGAAGCTGAATTCTTGTCCAGTAAAGAGGCTTCATTGGCCGAGAAGGTTCTATCACATGTTTCCTGCTCCCTTTCTCCTGATTCATCCCCATTGCAAATAAACCAGCTGGTAATGGAGGAGGAAGAAACCCACATCCCTGTGGGACTGTTGGGTATGTGCTTCCTTGGGCTGGTGCTGGAAGAGGTGGTGGGGCTGGAGGTGGAATTCCCTGCCCTGGCAAAGGAGGTGGTGGAGGAGGCACACCTGCACCAGGCAGAGGTGGCGGTGGAGGAGGGACACCTGCACCAGGCAGAGGAGGTGGAGGTGGCGGAGGAGGAGGGACACCTGCACCAGGCAGAGGAGGTGGAGGTGGCGGAGGAGGAGGGACACCTGCACCAGGCAGAGGAGGTGGAGGTGGCGGAGGAGGAGGGACACCTGCACCAGGCAGAGGAGGTGGAGGTGGCGGAGGAGGAGGGACACCTGCACCAGGCAGAGGAGGTGGAGGTGGCGGAGGAGGAGGGACACCTGCACCAGGCAGAGGAGGTGGAGGTGGCGGAGGAGGAGGGACACCTGCACCAGGCAGAGGAGGTGGAGGTGGCGGAGGAGGAGGGACACCTGCACCAGGCAGAGGAGGTGGAGGTGGCGGAGGAGGAGGGACACCTGCACCAGGCAGAGGTGGAGGTGGCGGAGGGACACCTGCACCAGGCAGAGGAGGTGGAGGTGGTGGAGGAGGAGGGACACCTGCACCAGGCAGAGGAGGTGGAGGTGGTGGAGGAGGGACACCTGCACCAGGCAGAGGAGGTGGAGGTGGTGGAGGAGGGACACCTGCACCAGGCAGAGGAGGTGGAGGTGGCGGAGGGATGCCCCAACTGTGCAGAGGAGGTGGGACTCCTGCTACAGGCAAGGGTGGTGGTAGAGGTGTTTGTGAGACTCCAGCACATGGGAGAAGAGGGTGAGGAGGCAGAATTGATGTCTCCTCACTTGGCAATGGTGGAGGCGGAGGAGGGGGGTGGTGGTGGAATTAGGAAAGAGTGGTCCAGCTGTGGTACTGCTGGACCAGAAGAGGGAGGGAGTCCTGAGCAGGGGAGGGGTGGTGGGGGTGGCACTCCTGCCATGGACATGGGAGTGGCAAGGGAAGGACCATGAGCTCCAGGCAGGGATGCTGGCAGTGATGAGGGAATGCTACATGTGCGTTCTGGGGCTAAAGAAGGGGGATGTTCAATACAAGTCACATCTACAGTACTTGAAGAAGCTGTCATTTTAGTCTCTCCTTCAAATGCAAGGAATGAATTAACTTTGGGTCCTGGAAGAGGTGACTGTTGCATACTCTGTATTGATTGGCTTTGATTCAGGGGCACTGAGATTAGTTTCGGTGACAGAACTAAAGAGATTTCAGAACAAAATGTGGGATGTAGTTCTAGAGCTGGCAATTTCTGAGTTGGCCCTTCACTTTTGCCACTTTCTAAGTGTGGTAGAGCTGGTGGCTGTGGCAGTGCATTGGCTGAAGGCATTATATGTGTTAAATAATCCTCCATTGGTGACGTTTGTACAGATCTTGCTTGTGACACAGTCTTGTGTGTGGTCTCCTCTTCTTTTGTATGAAGAGTCATGCTGCTGAGGTCCCTGCAGACTGCATGTGTGTGCTGATTTTCCTGCTCCTTCACAGCAGTTTGTACTTCTGCAGCAGGGAACTGTTTCTCTAGTTCTGCAATTTTGCTTCTCAGATCCTCTATGGTTTGCTCAAGTTGCTGGATGACACTGGCACGCTCCTCAGATTTCACTTCAAAATCATCCTTTGAAAGAAAATAAGTACAAAATAGATAACATTCATCACCATGTAAAAAGTAGATTTATATCAAGAATATTTGTACTCCAGAAGTTCAGACATATCCAGTTATTTTAAGTACTTGTAAATAAATATTCTTGGCTAGCTGCATCTTACAGTGAAAGAAGATAGTTTAGGAAAACTGCTTACTTAAACATGAAACTACCTTCATCAATATAAGCATGTTTTAGACTGTGATTATGTTTGTGAAAATACAAGAATCATCAGCAACCCTCCCCTTCCCCCACATAGCTTCACCAAGAAAACAACCAACAACTGATCACTGGTACTGCAAGTGTTTGTGTGCACAGGCATATGCAGACATGGCAGTGAGAAGGACATAGCATTAGTTTAAGTCTGTTAACTGGATATATGTTAACCATTTCTTCAAAGGGATGCAATCTATGTAAGACTCAACATACCACTGATCTTAGGATTGTAATATACAGTCTAGTGATACAATACAGATTAGGAATGCAGAACACAACAAATGTTCACTTTTTGAAAACAGCTAATCTCAGAACAGAGTAATCATGCTTTTCTCCAGACAGTATGCTTGGGAGGGAAAAGACGACAAAACTGAAAGAGAACGTTCTTCCTACCCCAAATATGAAACTCCTCTGACAAGTGACAAACTGTTAACAAGTAACATTAAAAAAAGCTTCCTGTCTGGAATGGTTGTTCTGTATTTGACAATTTCTACATTTTCAAAAAATCTTTCATGGAAACATGTGACCCTGCCTTATGTAGTCTGAGTAGAGAAACCATTAGCTTTAAATGACATAGTAATTCTTATGTTTTTAAATAAACACCAGTAACAAACTGTACTTAAAGAAATTCCAAAAGACATATCCTAGCCTGAAAATAGCCATTTGTGCTTATTCAGGGAAGTTGAACAGGAGGTAGAACAGAAATGGCTTTTCAACACAAAACCTTTTAAGAAAGTTTCATAACTTACTATTTTCTAGCTAGACACGTTTACTATTTAGTACTTTTTGTTGTTTTTAATTCAGTTTATTAGTCATCACTCCCAGCATTTAATTTAATTAAGTTTGCCATGCAACCAATTTTCCAAATGGTTTCAGCAAAACAGGTTTTTTGTGCCTTTTTGTTCCCTTTTATAACATTGCAAGCTTCATGGATGAGACTATAACTTAATTATAGGAAATCTTTCAAATATTGAGATTTTACAGAGATACAATACCTGATGTACTAATTTCCTTGATTTCTTTCAGGAAAAGGTGTTTTTCATCTCATCCTTTGACACATGAATCATTTAAAAATTGGAAAACGAAGTTGTAACTTCCAGGACTATCAATGGAATATATGTTCACTAATACTTAAAAACTTGTTTCTGCACAGGATTGTTTTTCAAATGTGAAACTGAAATTTTCTGTTTAGAGAAACCTTAGAGTTTCCTGTATTTCCTAAAGCAATTCTGTAAGTAAACCAGCAACTGCTACATTTAAACCAAATGCTGTTTGATTCTGCAACACTTTTTGTCAAAACTTACAATGTGGAGGACCTACATTGTTTGAGCTTCCTGGAACAGCAGTTTGAATTGGCAGTTATGGAATAAAACTGGTTTCCCTACCAAACTTTGAAGAGAAATATAAAACAGAGAAAGGAACTTTTTTCTTCCAGTTAATAGTGAAGCAATGAACATAGCAAATGTATTAAGAAACAATATTATAGCAAGGAAAAAAGGCTGAAAAAGACATTTCCACTAGAGACTGATGATGCTTCAAATCCACTCGGATTCCTTTAATAATTCAACACTTTATAGCAGAAAGTTTTTGTGAAGGAGAAAGGGAATATTCTATTTTCTCTTTGTTTCATCTGCTCTTATCCTTCTACTAGTCACCTGCAAATACAGTAAGGCCTATCAGTTCTTCAAATGGCAACATTATCAAAGCAAATGTGTTCCTATCATTAACTAAAGCAACACACCCATTTTCAGTTTTTTGGAAATAAATCCTTTTTCTCCACACTGTAACTATCCTAAGCTCTCATTTTACACTGTAAGTATACTTCACAAGAGCTTTTATGATAGATACAGGGTTTGAATTGTTAGAATTGGAAGATTCATTCTTGTCACAATCATACTGAAATCAGAAGAATTAGATGCATTATTAAGGCAAATTTCTTCAGAACCATGTCATGATGGCTGATTTCAGAACAGTTCAGCACTTCAGTTCACTTATATGTGAAGACTGCATTAAACTTTTCACAAGAGAGAGAATTCTTGAATCCTGAAATTCTACCTGAATTGCAGAAAAAAACTTGAATTCACTGTTGTACAAGAGAGTTTACCCTGTAGATCATGAAATTTCTTTCAAGAGATGATGTATTTTTTTAAGTTAAAAAAGAAAAGGAAATCAAGTTAAATAATTAAGCAATTCAGATAAACAAAAACATATTGATTAAAGAAACTTTTATCATGTGTCCTAAGAAACAAGTTTTTGATAGTCTTTGAGACATGGCATTTAAATCAACCTAGTGATATGCTATTATGTTGTTACCTAACAATCAGTATATTCAGATTTTCACAGAAACAGCATATTATGAACAAACAAGGTTTCACTGTGAATGCAGAAATACATATCCAGAGGAAATTACATACATTTGGCTTAAAACCCAAACAAATCAAACAAAACCAAAGCCTGACTATTTATATGCTTCAGTAATTATGTAGAGATAATTTTAATTTTGACTTTTAAGACGCCCTCAGACTAGTTTAATTAGATTTCTTCATTTTACCTAGAAAGAAGTTTCCTCTAGATCAGAAAGGACTGTATCAAAAAACATTAATCCAAAGGACATTTGTACTATCCTCAACAAGGGACAAATATATATTTTAGATTAAGTCCAATAAGAAATGAAAATGAGACAATTCTCTGAGAAGAATAAGCAAAGAAAGACTTAATTTTTCATACATGTAAAAGATGGTCAAAAGCAGTTGACAAGAACCAGATGACCCAGGTAGAAAACAAAAACAAAACAAAAACCCTAAGTCACATAATGAAAAGAAGGTTAATTTTTAAGCCAAATGACAATTCCAGAGCAGAAACCTACGGGGTATAAAAGAGATATGAGGGAACTCTGTCTTGCCTAGAGTTCTTACCCAGGACCCAGGTACTGTGGAACAGTCTTCTTTCTGTAAAGAAAGAAAGAAAGAAAGGTGGAAGCTTAAGCCTTGCTTTGTCTAGATGACTTGTGTGTGAAAAATGTATCAGGAAAAACAGTCCAGAGGTGGCTATAGAATGATGTCCAGCATGTCCCACAGAGGTTGTACATGTTCCATATCTAATGAGTTGAATGCTCAGTCTGGAACTGCTGACCTGACTGCATTTGTATTGCACTGATAGGCTTGTGTGCGTACAATATCCAACTGATCTAGAAATATTGCTGGGTAAAGGTTGTACGCTTGCATATGCACACATACCAAAATCCTGTAGGTTATATCCAATTCATTCAAATGTCAAGTTTTCCAAATGCATATCAGATGTCCAACACACAGCTGACCTAAATAAATAGAACACACCCAGGGTCTCCAAACATAAAAGCTCCGATTTCTGCTACCTCCTCTACTGAGTCTGACATCCTAGTTTCTCAGATGAGTGACATATCTAGAGACCTTTCTAAACTAAATTTTCAGGCAGTAAAAATCCCACACACCTCTGAAATTTAGTCCCAGTCTATACATATATACACACACACATATATAACACACACATGTCTATACATTCATCTATATCTATCTCAGCTTGTGTGGTATTATTCTGAAAATGAACAGAATGGCAGTTCTTAATGTTAATTCTGGAATATTTGGAAAACAAAGACATATTAGAGTTTAGTTTTAGAAGGTAATGTCTTATACTAATCTGATAATTTTCAGTAATTTGTCACTTAGTGTCATGAAATTGCCTGTCTGGGTAGAACACGTTTAGATGATCTTGGGCTTGCCTTTTTTTTTTTTTTTTTTAAAGCCTTTATCTTTTAGTTTCTCTGTCAGAATTAATGAGTCTATGCTGCTAACTGACTGCAAGCATTCACAGAGAATAGTAGCATATAGTTAAACAGCCTTAAGATGGCAATGTAAGTTTCCTCAGGTCTCCCAATATGTCAGCATCTGGTAGTAGTAGCATCATACAATTGCTTGGAAGAATGATCTTCCCAATTTCTTTGTAAATAGATGCCTCTCTTCTAAACAGAGTGTAAAATGTTTGAACACACATGCCCACCAAATGGCATAAAATAGTGCCACAGTGAGCATTTAATTTAGTCAGAGAAATGTGAACTTTATTCAGGTTTCTGTCTTTGATGTTGTCTCATTTTCAAAGTTACTTCTCATAACTGCAGATCAACCTTAAGAAGAGGAGAGACAACATTTTAACAGATATTTTCAGCATACAGAGATTGTCAGATTAGAAGTATTGATGGACACTTGATTTACATTCAAACAAAAGAGCATCCATCTAATTAATTCGCACATTTCACTTATCCCCAATGCTCATTGCAATGTTTCAGTTTTACAGCAGTAGAAGCTGACTCACAAGCTACCAAACTTGTCAATAGCATCAAGGGGAACTTCTGAAGAAGTGGAATTAGTATTGGATATTAGTTTTGTCCTCAGACTACAAGATCAAACCTTGGTTGAGTAGCTTTTACCGTACTGAAGGTGCATTCTTGCAATAATCAATATTTCTCACCACAAGGAAAAAAGCTCCCCAAGATAGCTCTGAACAAACAATCCCTGAAAATAAACAGTACAGTGCACTGCATTGTCTGAAAGGTAGATGTGTGCTGATCACAGTATCACAGTATAACTAAGGTTGGAAGAGACCTCCAGGATCATCGAGTCCAACCTATCAACACAGACCTCATGACTAGACCATGGCACCAACTGCCATGTCCAATCCCCTCTTGAACACCTCCAGGGACAGTGACTCCACCACCTCCCTGGGCAGCCCATTCCAATGACGAACAACTCTCTCAGTGAAGAACTTTCTCCTCACCTTGAGTCTAAACCTCCCCTGGCGCAGCTTGAGACTGTGTCCTCTTGTTCTGGTGCTGGTTGCCTGGGAGAAGAGAACAACCCCTTCCTGGCTACAACCACCCTTCAGGTAGTTGTAGAGGGCAATGAGGTCACCCCTGAGGCTCCTCTTCTCCAGGCTAAACAACCCCAGCTCCCTCAGCCTCTCCTCATAGGGCTTGTGCTCAAGGCCTCTCACCAGCCTTGTTGCCCTTCTCTGGACGCATTCAAGTGATCTCCCACTCAATGACACAGTACAACAGATGGATTACACCAGCCTGTGCTGTGCTGGCAGCTGGATTATTTAGATCTTTTTATCCTCAAGAGTTAAGACACATCTAATTAACCAGATCATTTTGTCATAACCATGAGGGTGACCAAAAGAAAAAAACAAACAAACAAAAAAAGAAAAAAAAAAAAAAACAAAACCACAACCCCACACACAACCAAAAACCAAACCCCATGCAGAAATAAATAATTATTGCAATTCAAATAGTTTCAATAAACAAACATAAGATCAGCAGGGAGCATGGCTCTTTGAAGAAAGGTGCTTGCATTATAAATGCCAGATTGTAAAGCTGTAAGTAGAAGGGAACTATTTTATTCAGATTTGGTTTCTTGAAGCTTCTGCTCCTAAACCATTTGAATTCCTTATCCCTAGGCTAAGTTTGTTTCAGAGACTAGGATCCCAGTTCTTTTCAGATTCCATTTTAGTTAATAAAAAGTAAAAACCAAACCCCAAAGATTGAAAGTTTTCTCCCTGTAAGTAGTAAGACGCTTAACTGACCTAAAATATAATCCCAGGTCACCTGCAAGTTCTGCCTCAATGGGAACCTCAAAAGAATTTTTGTAGACTAGAGACAAGAAAAATAAATAAAACCAGTCTCTCAGAACTACTGACAACCTGAGGAGTTACACAGCAGTCACTTATAATTACTGTTGTCTTATATGTTACTTTAAGCCTGCATAAATAGCACTTTTAAGCCTGATTGCCCGCAAAGTTTTAGACTTGATATATTTTAAGACAAGCAAAGAAATCAACAGTGAAAAAAAATCCTTCAGGTCTTGACAGTTTCTCTCCTAACCTATATGAAATATTATTAGAGAAACATGAAACAGTAGAGCAGTAAACAACAGACTTCAAAAAACTCTTAGCCTTCCATATAGCTTCATTTATCCCAGAAACTAGTTTAACTGTTCTATCATTAACCCAGTGTAAAATAAGTATGTAAATGAGAATGGGCACAGAAATAAGAGAAAAAGAACATATTAATTTCAGTATAACCTTATTTTGCCTATTTCTGTTGTGTGTTTTGTTTTTTTCAGGTGTTCTGTTCATCACACAGACTGTTAGAGCATGCTGCACTCAAGTATTTTGGCAGAATAAGAGATAACTAAAGCCTTGCCATCTATGCCAGCATAAGTCTAATGAAGAGTGACTAAGGGAACTGGGACTGTCTAGCTTGAGGAAGAGTAGGTTCAGGAGAAACCTTATTGCTCTCTACAGCTATCTGAAAGGACAATATGGAGAGGTAGGTGTTGGTCTCTCCTCAAAAGTAATTAGTGATAGGACAAGAGGGAATGACCTCAAGCTGCACCAGGGTAAGTTTAGGCTAGACATTAGGAAAATTTTTTTCACTGATAGGGCAGTGAAGCGTTGTAACAGGCTGTCCAGGAAGGTGGTTGAATTACCATCTCTGGATGTGTTTAAAGGTTGTTTAGATGAAGCACTTAAAGATACAATTTAGAATAGGGTTAATGGTTGTACCTAATGATCTCAAGGGTCTTCTCCAGCCTGAAAGGTGAGGACGTTTTTACTGTGTATCCAGAACAAGGCAACCATCTATCTCATTTTGTTAAAACACAAAATAAGTTACTGGCATATTGAACGTTACCACACTGGCATACTATAGAAAGGAGTTGAACTTTTTCATACCAGACCTTTTCCTGATTTTCAACTACTCACTGTGTAAATTACCTTATTCTATTGTTATTTCTGTATCCTTTATATACAGAAACTCCATGAGTTTTTATTCTGGAAATAACAGTAAGGATTCAATTGCCCCAAATACTCACATTAATTATTTAAATTTGAAGGCTGAAGAATGCATTTAATATCCAGTACTGGTGATGAAAAAAAGCTAATGATTTTCCAGGTGATTCTTACTGCAACCTGATAAGCGATCGTGAGGAGTATGATACTTCTACACAGTACTTGCCCTTTTTATCTAAGAGTTCAGCCAGACCACAAAATGAGAGGTTCACATGTTGCTTTTGTTTCAGGCTTCCAGCAGGCAGTAAGCAGTAAAAAATAACCACAATAAAAATAAATCTTTGTAGAAAAGAATGAGCAGTCTTCACTACCCTGATGTATGACCCTATTACCCACAAGTAAAAAAAGTTTGGAGAAATAGAATCAGAGCCTTCACAAATATCCCCAATGAATATGCTGAATGCAAAGTCAGCTTCTCTAGCTCTTTGAAAGCATGAAGGCTATATTAAAAGCTGTGTCATTCTGACTGACAGAACATCAGATGTTTGAAGAGGTTAAAGTAAAAACCTTTTGGTATCATGGTCATTAGGAAAAAAAAAAAAATAATTTGTCTCTTCAGAAAAAGATAAATATTGAAAAAGGAAGTAATTAAATATTCAGAAATAGGCGAGTTAATTTTTATCAATAGTTTTAGGTTTATTCTCTACAGAACACAAAAAAAGGAAAATATATGTATTAAAAAATTAAATTGTATTTTACATTTCTAAGTTCTAGTTTTTACTAACAAAAGTGTTTTTTTTCCTCTCTTCTACACATAGAATCCTGTGAAAAATTTTCAGTATCTACAGAACTGTAAAACAGCACCTTAAATGTTAAGAGAAGTAAAAGAATTTTACATTTAGAATATGGCTTACTTTTGACTGGATGAAGACTTTCAAATACACTAAGCAAGCTTGGCAAAAAAGCTCAGTCTGTCCTGCTAGGAATGTCACAAGATGAATTTTTCTTTCACTGACCAGATGTTCTTTGGAGACACATTTTATAGAATGTGCATCTGTACAGGTATGTATATGCACACAAACTTATATGCACCCACTTTTTCATACTACTCTCTTGTATTTAATAATATTTCTTCATCTGTTCAATTCAGCTTCTGTGGTTTGTTGGTGTTGGGTTTTTGTTTTTTATTTATTTTACAAAAGATTTGGAAATTATATATGTAAATACTAAAATACCCAAAACAGTTCATGTCATTCAAATATATGGTACCATTAACTATACAAAACCTCTGTGTGTCCTTCTCTCCAAAAGGTGAGAGGAGTAACCAAACAAATAACCAAACTTTCTATTTAAAATGTATTTTAGGGAGAAGAGTTTGTGGATTTTAATCTAAAACAGAATTTCTGTTTTAGAGAGAGAATTTTAACTGCATTTAAATAATTACCAAATACAGCGCTGATATAGATTTCACTCTGACCATGAATTCATAGATGGAATGAACAATCTTAATTTACCTATTTTCACAAGTAAAAAGAAGGAGGAATCAGAGGAAAAAAGAAAAGAATTCCAAATTGCTTTTTCAATAAGTGCTTGCCTATAATACATTTCTATTCGCTGCTCCTTCAGAGA
>NW_027145491.1:0-17772 GCF_026170545.1 Melanerpes formicivorus | reverse complement strand
TACGCACTACTCAGCTGTCTGACATCTCCCTTCAGAGAGCCCAGCAAAAATACAGCCTCAGCAATGCCAGACTTCTGCTGGGTTTGCTCACACAGGTCTAGGGCTTCCCTCAGGATTGCCTCCAAGTCCGGCAGGTCCAGGTCCGGGTAGCGAGCAGCAGCAGCGCGTGCCGCAGCCAGCAAGCAGGACGCCCGGAACTCTTTGGTAGCCGTGAGGTTGGCTGCTTCCAGGGGAAAGCCATGCTGCTTCATCAGCTTGGCAGCCTCCTCCTCTCGCCCTTCCCTTCTCAGTAAGTCTGCTGACTGGCGCAGGCAGCCACGGGACTTCAGGAACTCCAGCTGATCCTCCACGTCCAGCTTTGAAAGGACCCGCATCATCTCCTCGCTCCTGTTCACGCTCAGGTACTTGGCAGCTGCTTCCAAATACAGCTGATTCGCTGTACAGGAGAGTTTGGAAGCCATTTGTCCTCTTGCATGCAACATCTCCTCGTATCTGAAATGACAGAGACATCACTGTACTACCAGAGGCAGCTAACTCAGACAAAACCAAACCACCGCAACGCTGTGTTTTAAAGTAAGCCCCTAAAACGTTAAACAAAGATCTGCCCCCTGAAGCTGTTCCCTCAGAAAAATGCCTCCAGTGATGCCTGCCAGGTGAAGAATCATCACATGGTATTAAAGGACCTACAGGAGGAATACAGTTACAGCATCAGGCTGAAGAAGATCGCTGAAACTGCTGGTACAAACAAGATCACAAGGTTTACAGCACCACGGAGTCTTTCTCCAGGCTGTCAAATCACTGTAGAAGTTATGTAAATCACACTCTGCCAGTAATCATCTTCTGTTTATTAAAGGATGCCTCAATATAGAATGGGGGTTTGATATGAACAGAAGCCAGAAGGATATAAATGCAAAGTTCAATGAATTCTCCACGGGTCAATAATATTCTGGGTCAATGTGTACCTTCACAGACTGCTGATTACTGAATCACAGAATGGCTCAGGTTGGAAGAGACCTCAAAGATCATCTACTCCAACCTCCCTGACAGGGGCAGGGACACCTCTCAACTAGATTCAGCTGCTCAAGGCCTCATCCAACCTGGCCTTCAACACACCCAGGCAGAAGGCCGCCACAACCTCTCTGGGCAGCCTGTTCGAGAGACTCACCACCCTCCTACTGAAGAACTTCTTCCTAAGATCCAGTCTAACCCTGCTCTCCCTTTGCTTCAAACTATTCCCCCTTGTGCTACTGCTAGACCCCCTGATGAAAAGTCCTTCTGCCTCCTTCCTGTAGGATCCCTTCAGGTAGTGGAAGGCAGCTCTGAGGTCTCCCCAGAGCCTTCTCCAGGCTGAACACCCCCAGCTCCCTCAGCCTGTCCTCACAGCAGAGCTGCTCCAGCCCTTGGATCATCTTTGTGGCCTCCGCTGGACTCACTCCAACTCCAATACTGTGTTCTTCTTAACTGGACACAGTATTCGTCTCACCAGAGCAGATTCAAGGGGCAGAATCCCCTCTCTTGCTCTGCTGGCCATACTCCTGATGCAGCCCAGCACAGGATTTGCCTTCTGGGCAGCATGAGGGCACTGCCAGCTCATGGTGACCTTCTCATCAACCAATGCACCCAAGGCTCTTTCTTCAGAGCTACTCTCAACCCACTCTGCACGCAACCTGGATTTGTGCCTAGGACTGGCCCAACCCAGATGCAGGACCTTGGAGGTTGTCTTGCTAAATCTCACACAGCTGGCACTGGCCCACTTCTCAAGCCTGTCAAGATCCACCTGGAGGCATCCCTTCCCCATCATGTGAATCCACCACACAGCTTGGTGAAAAGTCTCAATTATTAATTATTACTGGTTGATAGGAATGTCAAATATCCCCTAGTCCAGCCTTGCAGAAGTATTCTCTCCTGTGTGCCAAGAATGAGTAATTCTCTCCTGATGAGTAAATTACCATTAGCCTTTCATCATCATCTTTTTCATGCTAAATGTGGGAGTGCAGATTTCTGTACCTATGCTGAGCAATTTGCCTGAATGGTTTGGGGAGACTGATTTAAAACAAGTCATTATTTGGTAAGGGGACTTTAATACTCCAGCTTTATGATCAAACTATTTCTACACAGTAAGCAAGCAAAGAGTGGCTGTCAATAGGTCCATGTCCCAGTGGAGGCCAGGGACAAGCAGAGTCCCTCAGGGATCAGTCCTGGGACCTGTCTTGTTCAACATTTTTGTGGGTGCCATGGACAGTGGCATTGAGTGCACCCTCAGCAAGTTTGCTGATGACACCAAGCTGTGTGGTGCAGCAGACATGCTGGAGGGAAGGGAGACCATCCAGAGGGACCTTGACAGTCTGGAGAGGTGGGCACAAGCCAACCTCATGAGGTTCAACAAGACCAAGTGCAGGGTCCTGCATCTGGGTCGAGGCAACCTCAGGCACAAATCCAGGCTGGGCAGTGACTGGCTGGAGGGTAGCCCTGAGGAGAGAGACTTGGGGGTGCTGGTGGAGGAGAAGCTCAACAGGAGCTCTCAGTGTGCACTTGCAGCCCGCAAAGCCAATCAGATCCTGGGCTGCACCAGGAGAAGTGTGGCCAGCAGGGCAAGGGAGGTGATTCTCCCCCTCTACTCAGCCCTGGTGAGACCCCACCTGGAGTACTGTGTCCAGTTCTGGAGCCCCTATTACAAGGAGGATCTGGAGGTGCTGGAAGGTGTCCAGAGAAGGGCCACGAGGATGAGCAGAGGGCTGGAGCTGCTCTGCTATGGAGACAGACTGAGGGATTTGGGGCTGTTCAGTCTGCAGAAGAGAAGGCTCCAAGGAGACATAATTGTGGCCTTCCAGTATCTGAAAGGGGCCTACAGGAAGGCTGGGGAGGGACTGCTCAGGATCTCAGGTAGTGACAGGACTAGGGGGAATGGAATGAAGCTGGAGGTGGGGAGATTCAGGCTGGATGTGAGGAGGAAGTTCTTCACCATGAGAGTGGTGAAGCCCTGGAATGGGTTGTCCAGGGAGGTGGTTGAGGCCCTGTCCCTGGAGGTGTTTAAGCCCAGGCTGGATGAGGCTCTGGCCAGGCTGATCTAGTGTGGGGTGTCCCTGGCCATGGCAGGGGGGTTGGAACTAGATGATCCTTGTGGTCCCTTCCAACCCTGACTGACACTATGAATTCTTATAAAAAAACCAACCCAAAACCCCAGTTGTCATCATTCAAAGCACATCACAAAGGATTGCAGAGAAGGTGTGTTAACTGTAAGCCTTGCTAGAATTCTAGTTGGTGCACATATCCTTTACAAGTCATCAATTAATTCAGGTATCAGGAACGGTGTGGCCAACAAATGAACTGTTTTTGCACAGGAGAATGTGCTACTGAGGTCACAGGGCTCGTGCCAGATACAAAGGTCTGTCAAAAAGATACCAATACAACCAGTTTGTAAAGCACAGTGCAAGGCAGCTCTTAGAATTGTATCACAGAATCGCAGAAGTGTTAGGGTTGGAAGGGACCTCAAGGATCAGCCAGGTCCAACCCCCCTAGCCATGGGCAGGGACACCTCACACTACAGCAGGTTGCTCACAGCCACCTCCAGCCTGGCCTTCAAAACCTCCAGGGATAAGGCTTCCACCACCTCCCTGGGCAACCTGTGCCAGTCTCTCACCACCCTCATGGGGAACAACTTCTTCCTCACATCCAATCTGAATCTCCCCATTTCTAGTTTTGTTCCATTCCCCCCAGTCCTATCACTCCCTGACACCCTCAGAAGTCCCTCCCCAGCTTTCTTGTAGCCCCCTTCAGACACTAGAAGGCCACAAGAAGGTCTCCTCGGAGCCTTCACTGTCCAGAGCCAGCACAGGGAAGATGGTATGGAAAAGTTCAACTCAGAGGCTGGGACCTGGAGTCTGTCAGAGATGCAGAGGAAGCTCCTCATTTAAATTGTTCTTTACTCTTTTGTTAGAGAATCTGAGAGAAAAATATTCACTTGCCACACCTGCTGCATTATGAGCCATATATCTATACCCTACAAGTGTCAGTGACTAAGTGGTTAGATTCATCACTATTTCACTCTTAAGTATTAATACTCTCATTCAATGTTTTGCCCTTTTTACCCTAAGAAGCTAGTTCAGAGGACTGGCTGAAAGAGAGCTTGAAAAGAGAAGTGGTGATTCTGCCACTTTCCTCTGTCCTGGTAAGACCCCATCTGGAGCACTGCATCCAGCTCTCAAGGCCCCAGCACAGGAAGGATGTGGACCTGATGGAGCAGGTTCAGAGGAGGGCCATGAAAATGATCAGGGGTTTGGAGCACCTCTGGTACAAGGACAGGCTGAGGGAGCTGGGGGTGTTCAGCCTGGAGAAGAGAAGGCTCCAGGGAGACCTTAGAGCAGCTTTCCAGTACCAGCCAGTAAGGGGACTGCAAGAAG
The DNA here is from genome assembly GCF_026170545.1 of Melanerpes formicivorus. Taxonomy (NCBI): domain Eukaryota; kingdom Metazoa; phylum Chordata; class Aves; order Piciformes; family Picidae; genus Melanerpes; species Melanerpes formicivorus. The sequence continues at coordinate 13,372 of NW_027145491.1, read as the reverse complement.
GCTGCAGAGGGCTTCCAAAGACCTGCAGTGATAGGATGAGAGGCAATGATTTGAAACTGGAGGAGATTTAGGCTGGATGTTAGGAAAATGTTTCTTACTATTAGAGTGGTTGAGCAGTGGAAAGCTTGCCCAGAGAGGTGGTTGATGCCCCATCCCTGAAGATACTCAAGGTGAGGCTGGGCAGGGCTCTGGGCAACCTGATTTAGTGGAGGATGTCCCTGCTGACTGCAGAGGGGGTTGGAGTGGATGACCTCTGGAAGTCCCTTCCAACCTTCCTTCTACAATTCTATGATTCAAGTTTAGTGGTCATGGTAGTTGTGTTAAGGCTGGACTCAGTGATCTTAAAGGGTTTTTTCCAACCTTAATGATTCTTTACATAGTAACAGAGCCTGGGAAAAATGCCCAGGAAGATGAAGCTACTCCCTGCTCCAGCTGCAAATGCAGGAAAACACTTTTGCTGCCTTACCCTTCCCCAAGTGAGAATTCTGACACCGTTAACTTTGCCTCATATGAAACACAAGTCTCCAGCCAAAACTCTTGTGAAAAAGTTTTATGGGGAGCCAGCTGCATGATGTTGAATTTAGGAAGAAGAAAAGAGAAAGAGAACCTAGTGCCACCTTGCAAGAGATACCTTTCCACTGCCTTTGCTGCTTCTTCGTAGCGCTCCTCCTGACAATACATTTTAACAGCCAGATCAAACTCCTCAATTTGTTCATAACACTCAGATGCTTCTTTGTAGCACTGGATCTTCTGATAGTAAACTGCAGCATCTTTTATCTGCAATGCAGAAGAAGTCAGGGATAAAACTGAAGTGCTCTGAACAGTCAAAACTACAGGAATAGCATAAATTTAGTAATTCCATCACGTAGGTGTCTCACAGAAGCACACTTTAATGAAATGTAATTGAAGTATCTGAATGTAATCAAATATTAACCATCATTAAAACTGAACAGATTGGGGTTTGGTTTTTTGTTGGGTTTTTTTTTTTTTGGGGGGGGGGGGGGGGGGGGGTGTGGAACCAAACAAACAAAGCTTAAAAATATTTGTGTCTGAAAAACTAGAATGTGAAATTAAAAATACCACACAGGATTTCCAAAGTCCTCCTTATTCACACTCAGCTCTGCCTGTCGTTAAAAAAGAAACAAACCACCATCACACACACTTCTGTTGACTTGCAAATGTCTCAGTAGGAGTAAAAGCAAAGCCCTGATGGATATAGAACGGGAGCCCTGACTTCCCATCTTAACCTGGAAATATCTGGGAGCAATTGCTTTGCATTCTTTTAGTGGAAATGCACTGCAAATGGTCACAACAAGCTGTTAAATATCCTCAGGCACTTAGAAAATGATTGTTAGTGCATCACTAAACCCTGGCAAGTTTTAAGGTTCCATTTTGATGGTTGCAATCTATGAAGATTTAGTACCATCAGAAGATTGAAGCAACACCCTAAGTTTCAGGAAACAAGCCATAGAATAAGTCAGTAAGTCATTAATTAACTTGCAGCTGCACAGCAGAAGTGACTGGTGGCGACGTCGGAGGAAAGTCAAACCTAGGTTGCCTTACTGCGTCGCTGGCCTCTTCCTCCTTCTCCTGGCAAGCCCAGCTAAGGAGCTGGTTTAGTTCACAGAAAACTACTGTTACTTTGGGAGTAGTGGCAGGGGGAAAGAGTTGCAGGAAAGTGAAAAGGGTAAGGAGAGGATATTTTAGAGGGTTTAATACCTTTCCTAACTTTTTACACAGCTCTGCACAAAGCCGGAACTCCTTTGACTGAAACAGACATTTCAGGGACAGTTTGGGTTCTCCACATTCCAAGTAAGTTCTGGCCAAAGCCAGATATTCCATCTGTTTTTCCCTGTAGGAAGTAAGAGAAAATTACCACTTACATCCAGATTAGGTTTAGGACCAGGCAGGATCACATGATCTGTCACTGAATCCAACCAGCACAGATGTCCTGCATTCCTCATTTATAACCTGGCGAGGCATTACCTTGCAATTAGCTGTGTTCTGGCTGACACTGCTTGCCCAGAAGTCTGTGTCCAGAATCTCACTGCTCTGGCAGTAAAAAGCTTCTCTTTGTTCTCTCTAAATTCTCAAATTAAAGTATACTTGTGTGGTTTTGTGCTGCCTCTCCTAGCTTAACTTGCTCCCTCCTCCTTCCCTTCTGCTGTTTAGCCCAAATGCTACTAAAGACAGCAAGCAAATTTGTTCTCAGCCTTTGTTCTATGTAACTAACAGCCCCAGCCTTTCTAGTAGCATCACATCTATTTTCTCCCCAGACCTAGACTGAATTCATCCCCCTGGAGTCTGAAGAGCCACAGCCATACAGAGCATTTCATATGAGAGAGCACAGAGGAAGCTTACTTACGCTTTGCACTAACACCTCTAACAAAAGACACAACCACTTTCACAGCTTCATTATTGCATATGTGCAGTCAACTTAACATGTTGCAATACACCCAGCTCCTTCCCCTCTAAATTTATCCAGTTGACAAGCACCCCAACTTATAGCCAAGCTCAAAAAAAAGTAGTTTTCAGTCACATTAAAAAAAGTTTATGAGCATACTTCCAGCCAGGACCACTAACCTGTAACAGGTAATTAGAAACCTCAAACCTTGATTAACTCCAGTAACAACATTCGTCAAGAGCTTCTCCCTTCTCCCTTCAGTGCCACCTTCCTCTGCTCCAGTCATTCCTTACATGGTCTGCTACCCCTGCTAACTTTCAGATTCCTCAGCATGAAGAGGAGTTACTTCACTTAGGTCTAGAGTCCTCCCCAGGATGGATTTTTTCCCTGTCTTATTTGAGACAAGTCCCAAACAGTTTCTCAGCCTCTTCAGGAACAACAAGCTTTCTCTCCTATCAAACTCTTGAGCTCTTCTGCTGACAGGGTGAATTAAATGATTCATCTCAACATTTCTCCTTCTAATACTGCCCTTTGGTTCAGACCTAGTTCTGCTTGCTTAATTTAGATTGACTCTGACACTAATTTTACCTCAGAGCTCACTTACTGGTTAGCAGCTCTTCTCCCCCATGTACACAACATCATTCCTCCTTCTTTATTAAGTGAATATTCAGAAGGATTAACTGGAGTTGAGCACTGCTGATGGCATACACTCTTCTCTCTAAAGCCTCTTGAGGTAACTCAGACCCTGTTGTTTTTCTCTCCCATGACCAATAAGCCATTTCAAGGGCCACATTTGGCTTGGACAGCTCCTGGTGTATGATTGCTTTCACTAACCCCCCAAAAGGGAGCAGTGCCTCAGATCCCAGTGGAGCTGTGCCAGACTTTCCCATTTCTTAAGCCTCCTTTGCTGCCCACAGAGATGGAAGACACTTCACGTGCACGGTTCTCCAATGTCTCTGGTCCAGTCCTACAACTGTGGTGGGAATCTTACCCTGCACAAGCCCATGAGATCTTGGCACCACAGAATGACACTTGCTCATCTACATATACACTTACCTGGGGCTACATTTCTTGGCATGCACCTTGAGAACAGCATCATGTGCCAGGGCCAGTTTTGACTTCTCAGCTGCTCCTCCTTTTTGGTAACATTTGGCTGCAACCTGGGGTGAAATCACACACAGCCTTCACCCACATGCATCCAGCTCATGGCTTATATCACATAAAAGCAATACTTAATTTTACAGTCCCTGCAAAACAGAAAGACTGGCAGGGTGCCTGAAAGAAGGAAAAAGGTAAAGCTTTTCTTTCCGTCCTAAAAATACACTGCAAAGCTTTCAAGTCAGTCCACAAGCAGCTACCACAATTACAACTTTAATTGCTATGTTTTATATGGAAGTAGTGAAAGCAAAAGACCTGGTAGGCTGAGAGAACAAAGAGCACTTGCAATTTGAACGATGGCCAAACCCATTAATTGGTAAGGCACCAGGCACCTAGCACATAAATTCACAAAAGCTAGGAAAACCAAGGTGTGCAAAGTTAGATCTAAAAGCATGGAATAATTATTCATGCTTTTACCATATCAGGCCTTTTCTGTGGTCAACTAAACAGAAAGAATTATCATGCTCCTAGCAAGGTTTGTTTCACAGGCTCACAGGATGTCAGGGGTTGGAAGGGACCTCTGGAGATCATCGAGCCCAACCCCCCTGCCAGAGCAGGACCAGAGAATCCAGCACAGGTCACACAGGAACACATCCAGACAGGGCTGGGAAGGCTCTAGGGAAGGAGACTCCATAACCTCTCTGGGCAGCCTGTTCAGTCACCCTCACAGTGAAGAAGTTCCTCCTCATGTTGAGGTGGAACCTCCTGTGCTGTAGTTACATCCCTTGCCCCTTGTCCTGTCACAGGATGCCAGTGAGAATCTGTTGAATGAGTTCTCCTCTCCTGTTCTGCAGGGCTGGTTTTTGTACATTGTTTCTGAGACTCAATCTCATGTGCCAGTGGAAGACTGAAAAAGTGAGTAGGAAAAAACTGTCCATTCCCTCTCCCCACCCAACTAAGGCAGGCTCATGTAGAGAGATGAGAAACTGGCTAGCTGAAAACAAGGGGAAAACAACAACATGACATTATGCTCAGCCTGTGGAATTTCTTGTCACAGAATTCTGGTGATATGAAAAAGTCAGACTTCAGAAACTAATGGACACCTCAGTGCAAGAAAGATCTGGCTGTGACAGCTCTTCTGAGTCACAAAAGCCACAAAATATGCAGGTGCTTGGAACTTGGGAACATACCCTGGCAAAAAAACAACAATATCACAAGAACCACAGACTGCTAGGGTTTGGAAGGGACCTTGAAAGATCATCCAAGTCCAAGCCCCCTGCCATGGCAGGATCACCTTACTCACTCTGCAACACCACTATCTTTATGGTGGCCATTAATTTCAGAGTTGCTTCTGTTTGGAAACTGCACACTGCAAGCTACCCTTAGGCCTGTTCAGTCTACCAGATAATCTCTTCCTAATGTAGCAGTAATGAGCACAGATCAGGGTTATAAAGAACAGAGAATCACAGATAATCTAAGCTAATACATTTCAGATTTCAAGATGATTTTTTTAGATCTAAATGCTTTTCTGTGTCCATTTAGGAAATACACCTTGTGGTGGGTTTTGCTGGTTTGTTTTTAATTCCAAGGGAAGCTAAAGACAGTCTGCATAGTGCCCCTGAGGACAAGGACAGAAGATCTAGAGAGATCCCTTAATTCCTTGTCAAGTAGTTCAAGGGTGATGTTGTCCTGGCTGGGTTTTGCTTCCATTCCATTAGCTGTCATCCCAGAGCTGGATTGCACTAACTATCAATGTGGGAAATAAAAGCCTGTAAAAATTCCATGTTCTTTAAACAGGAAGGGAATAAAAACATCATTTTGCTACTTTTTTGCCATTTTACTAATGCCCCCTTGATTGTTACATGCTGTTCCTGAATGTGTGTTTTGCATCCAGCCCTAATTGGTCCCTGAAAGAAAAAAACCATAAAAGGGCTCTGAGATCATCACCCAAATCAATACACTTCCAAGAAATGTTTTCATTTTGCTGCAGCAATGTGTTGTAATGGGTTTAGGTTGATGAATTCCAGTCAGTTCCAGTTGTTGCTAGTAATTGTTTTCTCTTCTAATTGTGTGCATTAAAATGTTTTTCTCCTCACTGGACTGCACATTTATGAGTAGTGAATTTAAGATCACAAACAATAGGCTTGGCTCTTGCTCTCTTGCAGGCTTGCTCCACTGCTTACATCTTGCTAGTCATTTACATATAGTCTGTAGACACCAACACAACTACAACCCACAAGCTAAGACAGACTACTGCAGAGCACCTGAAAGTTTACAGAGAGTTTTATAGATGGAAAGGTTAAAAAAAAAGAGGAAAGTTTCCAAATAGACAAGAATCCTTATTTCAGATAAACACATGTTCCTACCTCCCAGAACTGATGTTTAGCATAGTAGTCTCCCTGTGCAATCCATTCTTCTGGAGTTGAAGTTTTAGCAAACATGCTGTCATCCAAGTCTGGAAGGTCAGAAGTAATCATTTTATATTAGAATGGATAAACCTCAGAAACCACTCAGGTACCACAACCAAGCATTAACATCTCAGAATCATACAATTGTCAGGGTTAGAAGGGACCTCAAGGATCAGCCAGTTCCAACCCCCCTGCCATGGGCAGCTACACCTCACACTACAGCAGGTTGCTCACAGCCACAGCCAGCCTGGCCTTCAAAACCTCCAGGCGTGAGGCTTCCACCACCTCCCTGGGCAACCTGTGCCAGTCTCTCACCCCCTCATGGGGAAGAACGTCTTCCTCACATCCAATCTGAATCTCCCCATTTCTAGTTTTATTCCATTCTCCCCAGTCCTATCACTCCCTGACACCCTCAAAAGTCCCTCCCCAGCTTTCTTGTAGCCCCCTTCAGATACTGGAAGGCCACAAGAAGGTCTCCTTGGAGCATCCTCTTCTCCAGCCTGAACAACTCCTCAGTCTGTCCTCATAGGATAGGAGCTCCAGCCCTCTGCTCATCCTCGTGGCCAAGGCCTTTATGATTTGTGCTCACAGCAGTAATGGTAACTGTGAGAGAAAGACATTTTATCCTTTCTCAAAAGGGAAAAGCAACACTTTGGGTATGGGCTAAAAATAGCTTCACAAACCATGCTTGCTTTCTGATGAAAAGTGAGGAAATACAGTGTCTTTTAGAAACCAAGTGCTTTCACTTGATAAATCTCCTCTTTTAGCTGGGATGGTTTTCCATGAACAAGCTTCAATGCTGTGCAGGTGTGACAGATGCACTTCTGTTTGAACTAAATGGATTTTGGTCTGGGCAGATGCCCAGCAAGTTAACCAGAGTTAATCCTATTGTGTGAGACTTTCAGTGGGAGCACAGCACCAAAACAAAACAAAAAAATCAGCCAGCTTGGCTGGAGATTAAGCTGATCAGTGGCTGAAACTGTATAAACACAGCAGAAAATCTGACTACAAACCAACCACTTGACACTATAAATATCTGCAGCTATCAGAGTCCTTTGAGCTCCTCCTCCACAGCAGCTGGCTGAGCAGTAGGGATCTCCCTTTCAGTAGGGATCATAAAAATCATAAAAGAGTTAGGGATGGAAGGGGCTTTTAAAGGTTATCTAGTCCAACTCCCCCTGCAGTGAGCAGGGACATCTTCAACTAGGTCAGGTTTGTCAGAGTCCTTTCCAACCTCACCCTGAATGCCTCTCAAGAGGCTGAGAGATCTCTTACCTAAGACCAGGCACCAATGGGGTGCTCAGTGACATTTTAGCATGCATGTAATATTTAAGCTTAAGCATTAATCTTTGTATTGCCTACTAACTTTACAGGTAGTAAATCTGCATTGATCACCAATCCATCACTACTTGTTAAATACTTTACCTAACTAATTTCCTGGTTAGAACTCAATCAACTGTTACATCAGGATCTGAGCGATCTCTGAGTCTGCCTGCAACAGCAGGAAAAGTTACACTAATGAACTAGCAATGCAGTTATGCATAAACATACACAACTCATCTTTCTCATTGCTGAGTGACAGGAGACCCACTGCAAGGGGTGGAAATCAGTGACCAATGCACACTGTTAGAGAGAGCAAGGAATTGAACCTCTTATTGCAGAGTCTAAAAAGGAAGCAAGCAAGAGTACCCTGTCCTGTCTGACAGTCTTTTAAGCAAGTTTTAGGACAACTTTACCTTTCTTTTCATCTGCTTTGACAACCCTGACAAAATCTCTTTTGATGAAATACTTAAAGGCTGGGGCTCGCTTGTCGCTGTCTTCATCAAAGATCCACAGATTGACTCTGGCCCTTGTAACAGCTGTATACAGTTGTTTCAGTTCTCCATTCAGCATCTGAGGCAGAACCAATCAACAACAAAAAAGGGTAAATGAAATGCCAGATGAGCTAAGCTGTTAGAAAATCATCACACTGTGCAGTCATAAGAGAAACAAAGGCATACAAAGAATGAAGAGCAAACAGCAGAACATCCTTTAAGTAAAGAAGTCTATTAAATGCTATTTTTTTTTCCAATTACAGAAACCCCTGTCCAGCAAATTTGAATCCAACTACTGCAGGTGTGACAGTTCATTTGTAATGTTAATAACTTGCACTTACCATACAAAATATCTGACTCACTTGATTCTAAGTTTCCTTAATTTCAAGGTAGTGACACCAGTCTGCAACCTGGCTACAGCAGTAATAAATATCGACAAGCTGATTTGCTGTTTCCTTTAACCACAGCTGCTCTCTACCTATGCCTGAAGTCTATTACATGCAGTTCTTGTTTTCTTATCAAATTACATCCACAAAACAAATCTTATCTTGCAAAAATAAAATTAAAAATGTGAACAATGACCAGAAAGATAAAGCAGCACCAACAAAAATGGAGCTACAAGAAATTTCCCTGCTTCTAAGATCTAAGAATTCAGTTTAGCCTTCCTATGCCCAACACTTAGAAAAACTCACCTTGAACATTTCTACATTAAAAGGAGTTCTTTTCTGTGCACCAGCAGCATCCTCTAAAGGAACTTCCATTAGTGGTTTGCTTCCTACTTGCACATCTGAATCAGGAGTGTAAGAAGAAATGATCTTCCATTCTTTATTAGCCTAAAATATCAACAGAATGAGGTTTAGTTGTATGTAGTAATCACTACTGGTCACACAGGAAACAGTCATATACTGTGACTGACCAATGCACCTGCAGGAAGAAGGGTGAGAGTGTGTGTGTGCTGCTGGAGGGAAACATCAGGGAAGAATGTAAAGCATAATGATCAACTTTCATCAAGAAAGCTGGAATTCAACTCCATGCAAGTGGCAGCTGTATGAGATAATGACTGTACAACCTTCCTGGGCTGCCTATTCCAGAGTCTCACCATCCTCCTACTGAAGAACTTCTTCCTAAGATCCAGTCGAAGCCTACTCTCCCTCAGCTTCAAACCATTCCCCCTTATCCTATTCCCAGATACCCTTAGGAAAAGTCCCTCTGCAGCCTTCGTCTAGGATCCCTTCAGGTATTAGAAGGCAGCCATGAAGTCCCCCTAGAACCTTCTCTTCTTCAGGCTGAACAAGCCCAGCTCCCTCAGCCTATCCTCATAGCAGAGGATGCAGTGTTCAGGGTGGGGTCTCACAAGAGCAGAGAAAAGGGGCAGAATCCCCTCTCTTGACCTGCTATATTATCCATGTCTTGTGGTTTCAGAATACTGCAGTATCATTCCTCTAAAACCACATCCTATGCAACATCTGATACATCTAATAAGTAAATCTGATATTAAACATGAAAACCTCCTTGGGTGGGCTATAAATTTTCAGCTAAACTTGCAGATACACCTCTACAATGGCCAATCCATGGGGAAAAAAGGGAAACCAGCCTCACTCTGGACAATGTTCATGGTTTAGTCCTAGGGCTGAGGATTCTCCTACAAATCCCAAAACCACAACAAGCAGACCATGTGTGGGAGTGTGCCAAGTGTTGGGCCAGGCAGCTGCCTGCCAGCATGGGGCAGAGGCAAAGGTAAATGGTGGCTGGGTAACACTGACAAGTTGCAACCTGTCATGTCAAAATCTGCTGTCAAAGACATGCTGGATCTCGGCCTGTAGGTCAGAAAATGCGGAGGAGTGAAATACCTCTGAATCTGTGAAGAAGTTGTAAAGAAGTACATCATCAAATTCCAAGCCCTTTGCCTCATAGATTGTCAGCACGAGTGCTAAATTAAGTTCCTCAGGTATCCTCTCCTTGGCAGTCTCATTTGCTACTAACACCACCTGTCACAAAACACATTAATAAAAACAAAGTATTAGGAAAAAAAAGGTAACAGCTGCATAGAGAAATGGAAGAATAGAGCCTGTCTTCCTCCACTGCTTAAATGGAGATAGGAAAGCATAAAAACTCATCAGGATAATGCAAGATGCCCCTCAAAAACCAGAGCACACTGAACACAGACACTGCAGCATGCAGAAGGAAAGGTCAGGAAGCTGCCACTAGGAGACTGACAAATGTGTGGTACATGCAGACAGTTGTAGATCTGGTGTTAAGAAAATTTGGAGTTAGAGAAGGACAGACAACGTCTGATGCAAAAAAAAGAACAGACAGTGAGAGATATCAACAAGCAACAGAAACCAACACAATAAAGGTTTCTAAGTTTCCAAAGCATAACTTCTCAGTTAGATTCAAGGGCTTACAGAAAGGAAGTTGTGGGCAGTGCATATAAAGCAATGATGCAGCAACAGAGCTGGAAGAACCTGCAAAGAGTTGTTTATCCAAGGAAAACAAACCTGATGTGCTCCAAATTCAATGGGCTGTGTTTTCCTTTTGTTGCCCCTCAGCAGAATTGCCAGGTCACTAACACTGCAGGACTCCAGGAGGGTAGGTTTTGGTCCATCAAAGAGCCCACAGTCCTTAGGAAGTCGATCAAAAGACTCCGGGAAATAATGCTGAAGCAAATCAACCACTCCGGATGCTAAACGGAGAATACCTGCAAGAGGCACAACAGAGATACTCAGCTCCAGCCTGACTGCCTCAGACTCTCTCACAAACACACTTTGGAAAGACTTTGTTGGAATTCTGAAATCAAGTCAGAGAAGAGAAACTGTAAGGTCCACTTTGTTTCTGCCACTTTGAGGGTATCTCATTCTTTGGCCTGTAAAGATCACAAAGGCTTAGCAGGGTCCTCACAACTTGAAGATCGTAAATGAGAAACAAGAAAAGCAAAAGTAGCAAAGTAGCAAAGTCCAGTAAGCTAGGGATAGGACAACAGAAATGATTATTGCTTAGGTTGTCCTTCCAACAAACACAGGCACAATGTGCAGCAAGCATGACTGTTGAAAACACAACAGTTTTAAAAACATTCATTCTTAGGTTTCCAGTTGAGATGTCAAAAGGACCACAGGAGAACCACAGGAGAACCACAGGAGAACCACAGGAGAACCACAGGAGAACCACAGGAGAACCACAGGAGAACCACAGGAGAACCACAGGAGAACCACAGGAGAACCACAGGAGAACCACAGGAGAACCACAGGAGAACCACAAGGATCATCTAGTTGAAGCCTCCCTGCCATGGGCCATAAGCCTGCTGGAAAAAGCTGACCACCTGATCTCTTCAGCGCCTGGTCACTTCAAAATGCTTTGAATTGGCCAGTAGAAAATGTCAAGCATTAGTGAAGAGCACAGGCTCAGACCACAGCGGAACGTGTTGCCCTTACCTGAATGGGACCGGTAGTTCTGGTAGAGCTGATATATCCTTTTAGGCTTTCTAACACGCTGCTTCTTGCTCAGGGAGTTCTTGCTTGCATAATGAAACAGTGACCTCAGATCACTGAAGCGAAAAGCAACGCCCTTCATGATGCTCTGGGCAGTGTCCCCAGTCAGAAACATGGCATTGGGGTCGTTGATGCACTTCATCAGGAGCGCTAGCTCAGCCTGGGTGAAATCCTGTATCTCATCACCATAGAACTCGTGGATGGACCACGGCAGCTCCCCGAGCTTTGAGAGCCTCTGAGACAAGTTATACAGCAAATCCTCTTCGTCGAAGTAGCCTCTCTGGGACCGGATCTGCTGGTAGAGGCAGAAGAGCTGATAGATCTCACTCCTGTCCTCTGTGAAGTTCGGGGATCTCTTTCGGCCGAGCTTTTTGTACTGCTCCTCAGTAAGTTTACCCCCAAAGCAACTCAGGGCCTCGAAAGACCCTTTCAGAAAGGATTTAATTTCTTTCCAGACCAGTGCTGGGTTGTACAAGCTTTTACCTTTGGTCATTTTAGGCCATATTTCGTTTGCAAATACATCGTAAGTCACAAACGTCCGAGGATCGCTTTCCCTGGAGTAAGCATCTGCAGCTCCATCCTCACTGTGTTCTACTTCGACATCATCATCTTCATCCTTATCCTGCCAGTTAGGTATAACCAAGTCTTCCTGAGCGCTCCAACCGACAATGATTCTCTTGAGGCTTCCGTCCTCGTTTCTTGGAAAGAAGGGGTCAGGCAAAGATGCATCCAGTAAGAGCAACAGCTGCTTGGAAGTGACAAACAGGGGGAAGTTTTCATCTTTAATGTCTTGTAGCCTGTGAACATTTGGCTCCAGAGGCTTGAAGTGACTGGTCACCTTGGAAGACTTGCTAAGTTCAAGGAAATTCTTCTGAACTTCTTGGCACAGGACAGGATTTTTTGTCACAAAGATCTGGTGAAGGTGCTCCAGCACGTTTGATGGTTCTGCACTGCGTATTTGGTCTTCATGATCATCACCTGGATTCGTTTCTGCACCAGCTGTGCCTGCAGGAACACTTTCATCCTCATTGTCCTGATCTTGCTCATCACTCACCTGCTCCTCACTCGAATCCTCACTGTCCTGCTCTAGCTCACTCTCTTCCCTCTCTCTTTCAACCTCACTGCACTGTCTCTGCTGCCACGTTTGCCTCTCCAGGAGAGGGCTGTTTGCCAAGGTAGCTTTTTCCCAGTATGAACAGAATTTTTTCCAAAGCCTGTACAAGCAGCAAGTTGTCTTCCCTGTCCCACTTCGCCCAATTAAGATGATTGGTTCCATGGGCTTTGGATTGAGATCAATGACCGCATACTCCAACTCCCCGACTCGGAACGGGTACTCCACAGAAGAATGCACATCGTTTATGATGTTAAGTGCCATGTTGGTACTGAAACTGTGAAATTTCATTATGTTGTACTCCAGCTCTGCAGGGCTGGCTGGAGGGAAGTACTCGGGTATGGTGCGCTCCTTGGACTTGAGCGCCTCCGAGTCCTCAACATAACAACGCGGCACGCGCCTCAGCGTCGTCACGCTGTGGTTCTGCTGCCCTCCGCTTATGCCTTTGAGCTTCTTCCTCAGGATGCAGGACAGGCCACGGTTGTGGGAAATGCAAATATTGTCTAGGACACGGTTCAGCTTGCAGTGGTCCAGAACAATGGCCCAAATCCGGATTATTTCCGTGTAAACTCTCCCTGACTTCTCAGGCTGACTTTGTGTCTGTTCTGTCTCCATGATCTTTTCGGCACTCTCACTGCAACGAGGAGAAAAATCAATTGCCAGTTCCCACAGCATTCTGGCACCTTTCCCCAGCTTGGCTTCAAACAGCTGGATATCAGCTTTCAGGTGTTTCAGTGGCTTCTGAAGGCCCTTAGTCCACTCCCCATTGCCAAGCTGCTTAATTGTCATTATAGTTCTAGTTTTCAAGTAATGAGGCACAGCTTTGCTGCCCAGTGTCTTCAGCATTTCAGGAGTGCACTCTATTTCCCAGGTCATGTCATCAAACTCCTGCACATAGGTCTCAATGTCCAGAATCTTCCCTTTCTCTGGTTCTTCCTTCTCTCCATTAGGCAGGGCCATACTGAATTCCCTGGCTTCCTTGGTTTTCTCCCTTCTGCCCTCAGGATAAGCCATGCTTCCACAAGGTGACGAGGACTCACTTCCTCCCTCTT
>NW_027145490.1:0-17991 GCF_026170545.1 Melanerpes formicivorus | reverse complement strand
GCTCCAGACCTCTCCCCAGCCTCATTGCCCTTCTCTGGACATGCTCAAGTGTCTCAATATCCTCCTTAAATTGAGGGGCCCAGAACTGGACAATCTTGCTTTATGTTAACTGCAGTGCATGTTAAAGAAGTCATGCTTGTGCAATTAGTTAATTAAAATAAGTATGGTAAGCCCCCTGCTGCAGAGACCTGCTAGTTGATTATTCAAAAATCCTCAATTAAAGCAAACATTCAGCTATTTGTGTAATCAGCTATATATTTACAATAGCAACACAAACAAAGCTGAGTACTGTTTATAAATCCTTGTCAAGATGGATCAACAAGCGTGGTGCTCCATCTACCTATGCATCTAGGTGGTAGAAGTTTGCCATAAAATGTCAAATTACATCCAACACCTGCTCAAATTATGCCTGGCACTTTCACCATGGGAAGAAGCTGACAAGATTCAGCCAAGCTACATTTATGTATTTGAAATAATCTACCCTAAAAGGAACTGATAGCAGGGTCAATCACTTAAGTACTTAGGAAAGAAAAAAGGAGAAAAAGAAAAAAAAGTAGTGGAATTTTAATTTGCTCCCCTTGTGCTACATGATCACATACTATTTTTCATGGAGTCTTCAAGTTAGTAATTGTTTTAATGCCCTGCACTTTATTGAAGCAGACCTTGCCATCTTAAGCTGCACACTTGGAAGACAAGAGGCACATGTGCGCAGATCAACACAAGCCCTATGAGGAGAGACTGAGGGAGCCGGGGTTGCTTAGCCTGGAGAAGAGGAGACTCAGGGCAGACCTTATTGCTCTCTCCAACTACCTGAAGGGAGGTTGTAGCCAGGTGGGAGTTCGTCTCTTCTTCCAGGCAACCAGCACCAGAACAAGAGAACACAGTCTCAAGCTGTGCCAGGGGAAGTTTAGGCTGGAGGTAAGGAGAAAGTTCTTCCCAGAAAGTGTAATTGGCCGTTGGAACGTGCTGCCCAGGGAGGTGGTGGAGTCCCCGTCCCTGGAGGTGTTCAAGAGGGGATTGGATGTGGCACTTGAAGCCATGGTTTAGTTAGTCATGAGGTGTTGGGTGATAGGTTGGACTTGATCTCTGAGGTTTTTTCCAACCTCACTGATTCAATGCTTCTATGATCTTGAATGTAGATTAGCTAATGCCATCTTGGAATTCTACCTGCAGAGGGTAAAGACATGACAAAGTGGAGCAGCCAAGGTAACATTGCTCTTACAGTCTGAAGAACAACTTACTCTCCAAACCAAGATCATAATCAGAGGAGGTGTTCAAGAGGGGATTGGATGTGGCACTTGAAGCTCTGGTTCAGTTAGTCATGAGGTGTTGGGTGACAGGTTGGACTTGGTGATCTCTGAGGTCTTTTACAACCTTATTGATTCTATGATTCTGAAGCTGGACCCTTTGCCAGAAGAGTCACATGACTCATCACAGTGCACTAAAAGGCTCTGCATGAGGGGTCAGCAGGCAGCAGCAGTACTGGCCTTTCTAATGTGATATGGCATCACTCCAGCCTCTTCAAAGACAACCAGAGAGGTCAGAACTTTTACACCAACACCACAGAAGTTTGCCATTTCAGCTAAGCAACTAATAGCACACCTGGGCTGCTATTCAGCTAGTGGATGAACACAATAAAGGAATAGCAGATTTCACCAACAGATTTCACAGATAACTTATCATTTCCATTCTTAATTAGCTTTTATTTTCACTTGTCAGATACTTCATCCCAGTTGAATATAAGCACAAATAGTTCTGAATAGAAAGCATCCAAGAGTCTTAATAACCTGATCACTGTAAGAAGCTGCAACTTTGGAGTTTACATACCCAACATACTTTGGACAGCTAACCTAATCAAACTGAAATATTGCCTACTGAGAACTTGAATCTATGGTAAGATGGACCTCAGCATCAAGACAAGTGCCTACTATAAGTACTCAAGATGCCTATGCTTGTACATTTGCTTACCCATGTCTGGAAGTCTAAGGAGTTTCTGTAGCATGTATGCCAATCAGAGTGACAGTGGTGCTGCATTCCCACACTGCATTAAGCCAAACCTGGAAAACCCAGGAGGATCTTTGCTGCTTCTAGTTAAGCAAAACTTCCTTGGCAAGCACATCTCCAGAATTAATAGGTCTTTATCAGTGGCCCATAAAACTGGGCAGATTCTGACACCAGATTCATTCTGGCAAGTTTTTCTCTAGACACAAGAGAGTCCCCATTCATAGTAAATGAACTTGGTGCATTAAGCACCAAGCCAAAACAGCACAAAAATGTGTCAAGTTAAACTGCCTTTTCTTTAGCTCCTATTATTTTGGTCTTTGGATCTAACAAGTATCCTTTGTGATACATAGGTATCTCCTCCCACTGGTACAGCTTTTGACAAATGTCCATTCTCAAGCTAACTGCAAGGAGAAAAATCCAGAAAATACAGCATCTGGTCATACACAGGAACAAACTCAGAAGCCCTGTGGAACTGATGAGCATCTGGTATGCATTCTTTGCTCTAAGGACACATGAGAAAAGACTAGCAGTACTCAATGATACAGAACTATAGCAACTCACTAAATAAGGAATAAAAGTATTGGTTCAATGATGCAATTAGTCAAATCTCCTATTTTCCACCCTCTCAAGCCTCAAGGCTCACCTGTGCAATCTGTATTGGCTGAGATAGAGGGATCTGCGTCATCGGCGTTGCAGCAGAGGCCGAGATGGTGGCACCAGCAGCGCTGTGCTGCTGGCTGGCTGAATGCTGCACTGCAGCCGCCAGCAACTGTGCCTGCGCCTGTTGTAGCAATAACTGTTGCTGGGCTGGCGTCAACGTGAGCTATAAATAATTAGAAAACACAGCCATTAATAATGGAAAGAGCCACTTCAGCTACAAAGCCATTAGCTAGCTCATTGCTAGTTGTATTAACCAGACATTCCTTGAACTATTGCTACGATTCAGCCTTTAACTAGCCAATGACTCTGGCCTCAAGTAAGGACAACTATCTACCCAGCACAGTGTAGGAACCAATCTACCACAGACCTGACATAAACCAAACCACATGAATGCAAACATTTGCACCTACGGGAACCTACAGAACCTAACTTTACTCAAGTTTTCTTCACAATCCTACCAAGAAGTTCAGGGAAAAGGTAATCAAGTAGCAAGCAGAAGAAAAGACTCAATTTTGTCAGGACTTGAAAGGAAATATACACCCAGCAGAACACAAGTGATTAGCCAGATGAATGAAAAGCAGGAATGCTGGCTATGGCTACTGAACAAACTGATAACACCCCAGCTGCTTCACATTAGCATGAAACCCTGCCATATTCCATCATTTCCCTTATACCCTAAGATATAAGTAAAGAACATGAGCTCCATTTGTTTCTCTCCAAGTCTCCCCCCATCTGCCTGTTTTTTGTTGTTTAGTAGCATTGGCAAGTCTACATCACTTCCCATTCCCAAACATGCATTATCTTTGTGAAACAGGTGGCAGCCACCCCTCCTTCACATGTAAATGCATCTTGATGCCCATGTTTACTACAATCCATATGTACCTGGAGTTTTGAATGTCTCACTGCTGCAGACAATGATAAATGCAAGCAAACCCACATTTTATGAAAATGAGAAAACCAGTAAAATATGCTAGGCATTAATAACATGTTAAAACAGTCTCACTTTTAGAACCCTCACTGTAAGTAACCAAGAGCTACATAGGACATTTACACACTAGCATCCAAGAAGACTTCATGATTGAACATGAAATTAAGGTATCACTTCATTTAAGTGTAGAGATGATCTAACCTAATGCTTCATATCATAAATACATTGCTGGAGCAACTGCCCAAAATTCCTTATTAGCATGCAAACTCTTAAAGCTGCAAAGGGGATTACATGGAGGCAAACTCTTCAATCAAACCAGCCCATTCATGAAATTTGCTCTTAGATAACTGAAAGCCTTTACAACAATTCAGAAACACTGGTAATCCTGAAACAAGTCATTCCATATATTTACTCCCTTGCAATTAAAATAACCCCTCAAAACCAGTAGGCTAAAACCAGGCTGAAGAGGCTAAAGGCAAGTACTAATACAGCTGCTGAACAAGAAATGTGTTTGAGAAGAGGAAGAATTTGTGTCAGCAGTTCCCATGATTTCTGTTCTTCACCCAGCTACCTGCTAAGATTTAGTCTTGTGCTCCCATGTTTCATGTTGCCAAAAAAAAATGTAAAGACTAACTGAAATCCCTTTTGATGACACTGACTTTATTTGTACATGCACCAGGCGCTAATCTCATTGTAGACTCAAGACAGATGCTCAGAACAGAGAGAAATGTTTTTTAATTAAGCAAACACGTTGCAACAAACCTCAAAGGTCAAAAGTTTGGAGGTTTTTTTTATAGGAAGACATTTTCTGTCTCATCTTTCACTCAAGTTTCCTCCTGTGCTAAAGGAAATGACAATAACCTTCACTGAGTTCTGCAGGGACTGCTGTAGATACTGCAATCATTTGCCGGACAGGAGGTTTACTGCAGCGTACTTGGGTAAATCTTACCCCAGTGATCTGTCCTCCGGCCAGCATGAGCTGGGTCTGGGGTATGGCCGCCTGCACTGAAGGCTGCTGGGAAGGCTGGCTTGGCTGCTGAGAGTCCCCAGATTCTTCATTAGATTTAGACTAGTCAAAAAAAAAAACACAACAAAAACCAAACAACTCTTTATAGTGTAAAACAGATGTTAATGTATAACACTGCTATCTCAACACTGCACAATAAAAATCTTTCATCTGCATACAAAAAGCCCTTGGGTTTATTTTAAGAGTGCATTTAAGCCATGGCTCTATATGCTAGGATTGCTCAAACATGTCTGTAGGTAATGCAGTTTAAACAAAACAAAGAGACTCCCAGGTCCTTTGTAACTCTTTGGCATTATTTTCAGATCTCATTTAATTTTGCACAATGCAAAAGAAGCTGACACTACCTTTCACCACAAAGAAAGAAAAGGTTGTTAAAATTATTCATTGCCTAAAATCCTGAACAATGGGACAAGGGAAAGGAGATTGCTTCCCTTTTTTTATCTGCACCCTGCACCTCTAAGTCGTCATACTGTTGGCTTGCATGAAACTGGTTTAAGAAATCCTCACAGGTTTATCTACCTGCAGTGAAATACATAATATACACAGTGCTTTTAAATAATCAAAGGTAAAATTTATTTAATTGAATGCTGATTCATTTAAAAGATGGGGGGGGGAGGTTGGAAATTTTGTGTGTGTGGTTTTGTTTTGTTGGTTTCTTTTGAATAAGAACTTGTGAAGACATGAGGGAGGAAATGCAAGTGCACGAGGAGGGTTGAGGGAGTTTTATGATAATTAAAACTGGTTATGCAGAACATTAAAATTCTGCATAGATTTGCATATTTTCCACCACCTGTTTTAGGGACTGCAGAGCAGGCTAATTAACATAAAGGCTCTGATTAATTCTGCCAGTCATTGAGCGATAATTACAGCGCAGGACTGTAAACACTCTGCACTAGAGATACAGCCTGTTTGCCAACATCTCTCTCAGGGATGGAAGTTTACCATGGCAACCAAAGCAATTTTCTGCCTCCTTCCTCTTAGAAAGGAAGGTCACTATACCTTCTCTTCTTTCCAAATTGTTATTATGTATAAGTGGGTCCACATTCTACTGCATTTCATGTAATGCATTACCTACATTCTTTAATAACAGGCAATACTGAAACCAGTTTTCAATAAAACTGCATCCCTTGCCCCTTAATATAGTACTGAGAGGAAGTGGCATGTTAACTGATACACTGAAGTGTTCAGCATCATAAAACAAGTTTGAAAGTTTTGTTCTCTCTCACACATTAAACAATTACTCTGACTTATTTTGAAATCACTGTGTTATTTACACAAGCAATCTACACTACCCACATTACATACTTCATGTTATACTCCTATATTCAGCTACCAGAAAGTAAGTGCTTGCTATGTTCAAAATCACCAAATAAATGGAAGAATATTACATAACCCTGGGGTTTTATAGTTTTCATGATAAAACACCTGACTGAAGTTCAGTAGAAAGTTAAATTCAGGGCATGTTTTAAACAACTCAAATTTCTGAATGCTTGTAATTGTCAGCCTGATTTACAGTTGTAAAACTACTATTCATTCCTGCCTATTCACTTGCAAGAGCAGTCAGAATGAAAAACCAGAGCGATACATCATAGGTTAAAAACTTAATGGGACCATAATGCAGATTGGAACGAGAGAAGGACAAGCAGCAGAAGGAAACTGTCTTTACCTGTACATTTAAGGACTGAGCAGCAGCCTGTAAACTTGTTCCAGCGAGCTGGACCTACAATACAGTGCAAAGATGGAAATAAAATGCTGTAGAATCCACAGAAAACTTCAATGTAAAAATAAAACCAAACTGAAAACAAACAACACCAAAACACACCAAACAAGACACCAAGGCAAATAACCTCTCCACCAGTACACCAATAAAGAACTCTGCCAAGAACAATGCATGCCTCTCTAAGGCCTGAAAGAGTGAAATAGGGGTTGTGCTCCAGGCTGAAAAAAATCTGTAAGACTCTTCCACAGTGATATTTCTCTACCTCTTGCAGAATGTATTCCTGCCTAGGGATCTAGATATTATCATGAAATTGAGTTGACAGAGCATTTTAGGACGGACAGGCTATTTCTATCCCAGTTCAAAAAAATCCAAGCTCCAGGGGAGGGTATTAAGCTCAACTCATCATCATCCTTCTAATATTTCAGAATGGTTCTTATCCCAAATATGTACACTGCATTCACCTGCTTACTTATACAACAAGGAGCAATCACCTGCATAGCACAAACCCCACAGTATAAACACCTTTCCTCAAATCAACCCATTCAAGTATTTTCAGTCTTCTGCCACTGAAAAGAAGATCTCAGTACAGAGGACTAGAGACACTTTACAGAGGCTGTATTGGTTCAGGTATACTCAAAACTTGCATTCAGGGTTTGTGATTAAAAGGGCCAAAGAATTTTTTGTGGGTTTGCAATGAAATATAAAAATGAACTCTTCAGCAAGTGAGATTTCTATAGTGGTGGGGTTGGGGTTTTTTTTTTTCATCTCTAGTAAGAATTTTCTCTGTAAAACAAGTGCTAATTTTTCATTTATTGAAGATGGCTTTAATCAGCCTCATCTTGCTTTTGCCACCACTACTATCATAAAGAAGGAATGCTAGGTAATTAATTGCTACCACTTTCAAAGGTCAGAGTTACAGCTGTAGCAAATTCCATCTCTGGCCACCTTTGAAAGCCACTGCTCATTTGAAAACTAGGCAACACATAAGGATACAATAAAGCAAAGCAAAATGTAACGCTCTTGGCGCCATAAAAAGATGTCCCCACATAATATACATCACAAAAGAGAATCCACATATCTGCAAGCACAGGAAGAAGAGTTTTAATTTAAATTGCAGTACATGAAATTAATAACTGAATATTCAAGCAGGCAGCCCTTAAGAGTCACCTTGGAAATATTTCCTACCACTTTAGATGGAAGCACTTGACTTACTAAGGCACTTTTCTACACCTAAGCAAACAATCCTGGCAAAGTTTGTCCTTATCACAAGCAAAATATAATTAGTTGATGTAATCTGAGCTTTTAATATGAATTAACAGCAGAGAATAAACTAAACAATAACAGCCTGCCATCCAAAATACACTCAGAAATAATGCTTTTTAAATTACATAATAATCAAACACCACATAAAAGACTACAAAGGCATCCCACTTGGGTACCAACAGCATATTCCTGAAAACGCCTTTGGAATGCAATTACAACAGCCCTTCCCTCACACAAACATTTTCTAATTAGAAATTAAACTGTTCCTGCATGTTGCCTACAACCTAATATTTTCTATTAGCCTGGAGGAAAGCACTGTGTGTTAAGGCTGAATAACACCCCACTAACATCAACCACACTAGAAGGGAACAGTTTGACAATAGATTCCCACACACCCACAGGTGCATAAAAGAATAGCTGAGATTTTCCTTTTCAACTAGAGTTTCAAGAAATGAATCACACTTTGTCAAATATGATGTTATAAAGATCCTGACAACTGTTTAAATAAATACAGCTTCAAGGCAAGATAAAGCACTGTGCTAAATACAATTACTGTCCTGGATCAGCCTATATAACAAAACAAAGACTAAACCACAAAGTTCTGCAGAGCAGCTGTATGTGTCCATGTTAAACACATACTGACAAGCCATGAAAACTAGTCAGCTTCCCTCCACATAAAGGCAGCCTACAACAGCCTGTTGGTGAAGCAAATTCAAACAGTGGCACTCCCTAGGCCCCATATAACCCAATGTACTAGGAAAATTGTAATTATGTGCCATGTAAAATGTTCCATACAATACAGTGGCAATTCAGAGCTCTTAAAAGAGGGCATAAAAGCTTCGGTACGTCAATTACACCACAATAACTGTGCAACCTCAGACCTCAAGCATTCAAGGTCAGCCAATTAGATACAGCATTTTAAACTTTAACTTGGTGCTGAGGAAGGGAAAGAAATTAGGACATTTGTTTTCATACATCAAGTATGAACAGATTAAAAACTATGCCCCTTATACTTCTCTTCACCTAGGGCTGCCCCATTTTGCTTGAGCCTAGATCTGAAGTTCAGCTTTGATTTCCTTAAATACAGCAGCAGCAGAACAGAGGAATAGTAGTAGAAACCTGAATATCCTCTGACAAACAGGTCCTGAAAATAACTTTAAAAAAAAAAAATTAAATTTAAACCTCACAAACCACATATACTTAGTAAGTACCATCACTTTGTGTGTAAAAACTTGAAAGACCAAAGATAGTGCTGCCTGCCATTCAACACACTTCTGTTTTTAACTAAATACTGACAGTTTCAGAGCCTTTGCAGTTATTGGGTCAACACACAGAATCCCAGAATGATAGAGGTTGGGGTGAACCTCCAAAAATCATCTAGTCCAACCCCACTGCCAGAGCAGGTTCACCTAGAGCAGGTTGCAGAGGAATGCATTCAGGCGGGTTTTGAATGACTCCAAAAATAGAGCCTCCACCACCTCTCTGGGCAGCCTGTTGCAGGGCTCTGCTACCCTCAAAGCAAAGAGGTTCCTCCTAATGCTCAGATAGCATTTCAGGCATTCAAGTCTGCGCCTGTTACTTCCCATCCTGTCACTCAGCATCACTGAAGGGAGGCTGGCCCCACCCTCCTGACACCCACTGTTGTAAGTATTGATAAGATACTCCCTCAGTCTTCTGTAGGCTAAAATGCCCCAAGTCCACCCCTCAACCTTTCTTCCTAAGAGAGATGTTCTAGTCTCCTAATCATCTTCATAGTCCTTTGCTGTACCCTTTCAAGCATTTCCCTGCCCTTCTTTAACTGGGGAGCCCAGAACTGGACACAGTAGTCCATATGAGGCCTCACCAGGGCATAGCAGAAAGGAAGGATAACCTCCCTCGACCTGCTTGCCACACTCTGCTTGATGCACCCCAGGATGCCATTGGCCTTCTTGGCCACAATGGCACATTGCTGGCTCATGGTCACAGAATCACACAGAATCACCAAGGTTGGAAGAGACCTCAAAGATCATCAAGTCCAATCTGTCACCACAGACCTCATGACTAGACCATGGCACCAAGTGCCACATCCAATCCCCTCTTGAACACCTCCAGGGATGGGACTCCACCACCTGCCTGGGCAGCACATTCCAATGGCTAACAACTGTCTCAGTGAAGAGCTTTCTCCTCACCTCCAGCCTAAACCTCCCCTGGCACAGCTTGAGACTGTGTCCTCTTGTTCTGGTGCTGGTTGCCTGGGAGAAGAGGCATCCTATTGTCCACCAATACTCCCAGGTCTTTTTTCCACAGAGCTGCTTTCCAATCCCTTAACAAATACAATCTTTTAACAAAACCAGTGAACTCTACCTTGCCTTCCCACTTGGTACATCCATTAAGGTTTTTAATTTATTTGTTTTTAATTCAATACTTCAGGCATTCTCCCCTCAGAATCACAGAATCATTCAGGTTGGCAAAGACCCTTGGGATTATAAAGTCCAACCATTAAACCTACAAGGTTCACCCCTAAACCATAACCCCAAGCACCACATCTAAACGACCTTTAAACACATCCAGGGCTGGTGACCCACACGCCTCCCCGAGCAGCCTATCCCAATGTCTGACCACTTCTTCCATGAAAAAGCTTCCTGATGTCCAGTCTGAACCTGCCCTGTTGCAGTTTGAGGGCCATTCCCTCTTGTTCTATTGCTAATTAACTGTGAGAAGAGACCAGCACCAACTCCTCTGTAACATCCTTTCAGGCAGTTGTAGAGAGCCAGGAGGTCTCTCCTTAGCCTCCTCTTCTTCAAACTAAACAGCCCCAGCTCCTTCAGTTGCTCTTCATAAGATTTATTCTCCAGGCCCCTGCCTACTTTTGTTGCCCTCCTCTGCACTCACGTCAGCACTATCAATCTCTCTCTTGTACTGAGGTGCCCAAAACTGGACACAATACTCAAGGCATGGCTGCAGCAGTGCGGAGTGCAGAAGGGCAATCACCTCCTTACTCCTGCTGGACACAGCATTTCTAATACAAGCCAGGATGCCACTGGCTTTCTTCACCACCTGGGCACACAGCTCGTTCATATTCAGCCGCTTGTCTATTATAACACCCACGTCCCCTTCTGCCAGACAGCTTTCCAGCCACACTTCCCCAAGCCTGCAGCATTTCATGGGGGCCTAAGTGCAGGACCTGGCACTTGGCTTGTTGAAGCTCATACCATTAACATTGACCCATCAACCTGACCTATCCAAGTCCTCTACTGAGCCTCCATATACTTGTGCAGGTCAACACTCCACCCAACTTGGTGGTGTCTGCAAACTCTATGACACATTCTACATCTTCATCAAGATCTTCAATTCTTCAATAAAGATGTTAAACAGAAGCAGTCCCAACATTAAGCCCTGAGGAACACCCCTTGTGACTGGCTGCCAGGTGGATTTAACTCCATTGACCACCACTCTTTGGGCCCATTCACCTAATCCGTGCTTTATCCAGCAGAGTGTGCTCAGCCAAGCCATGAGCAGCCAGTTTGTCCACAAGAATTCGGTGGGAAACGGTGTCAAAAGCTCTTGAAAAATCTAGGTAGACAACATCCACAGCCTTTCCTTCATCCAATAGTTGGGTCATCTTGTCATGGAAGATCGGGTTGGTCAGGCAGGACCTGCCTTTCATAAACACACGCTAACTGGGCCTGATCCCTTGGTTGTCCTCTACAGGACACGTAATGATGCTTGAGATGACCTGCTTCATGACCTTCCCTAGTACCAAGGTCACACTGACAGGTCTATAGTTTCTCAGATCCTCCTTTCTTGTAGATTTGGTGTTACATTTGCTACCCTCCAGTCCACTGGGACCTTCCCTGTTAGCCAGGACTTCAGGAAAATAAAGTGGCCAACTCCTTCAGCACCCTTGAGCGCAGACCATCCAACCCCATAGACTTGTGTGCATCTGAGTGGTGTAGCAGGTCACTCTTTTATTGTGATGATCTCATTCAGCATTCCCTCCCTGTCTCATAGCTCATGAGTCTGTCTGTCCAGGGAACAGCTAGTTCCAGTGCTAAAGACCAAGGCAAAGTAAGCATTGAGCACCTCAGCCTTTTCCTCCTCCTTAGTCACTGTTTCCCTAGGCATCCAATAAAGGATGGAGATTTCCCTACTTGCTTTCCTTTTGTTGTTAATGTATTTATGGAAACATAGCTGTGCTTTGCCTCTCCTAATTTTCTCCATACATAGCTTCACTCATCTTTATAGTTGTCATGAGAGACCTGTCCCCTCTTCCTTTTGATCTTGAGGTGCAGCCAAAGGTCCCTATTCAGCCAGGTCAGAATCCTTCCCTGCCAACTCATTTTCAGCACACAGGGACAGCCTGCTCCTGAGCCTTTAAGACTTCTCTCTCAAAGTATGCCCAGCCTTCCTGGACTCCTATAGCCTTCAGGGAGGCATTTCAAGGGAGTTTGTCAGTTTCTTGAGCAGGCCAAAGTTTGTCCTCTAGAAATCCAAGGTGGCAGTTTTATTAACCCCTCTCCTTGTTTCCCCAAGGACTGAAAACAGTCATCTCATGATCACTGTGTGCTAGACAGCTCCCACCTTTACTTCCCCCACGAGTTTTCCCCATGTTCACAAGAAGCAGGTCCAAGAGGGCACCTTCCCTGGTTGGCTCCCTCACCAGTTGTGCTAGAAAATTATCTTCCACACTCTCCAGGAACCTCCAGGACTGTTTTGTCTCTGGTGTATTATATTTTCAGCAGACATCTGGGAAGTTGAAGTTCCTCATGAGAACAAGGGGTAGCAATTGTGAAACCTCTCTCAACTGCTTATAAAACATGTCATCTACCTCTTCATCTTGGTTGGGTGGTCTGTAACAGATTCCCACCACAGTATCAGTCTTCCTGGTCTTACTCCTGATTCTTACCTGTAAGGACTCAACCCTATCATCACCTTCAATAATTTGTATGATATGTCTCCCTAATTTAGGGGGCCGCTTCACCACCACTTCTTCCTTGCCTATCCCATCTGAAACGTTGGTATACACCAATGGCAGTACTCCAGTCATCCCACCCATTTTCCATGATGGCTGCTGCTCAGCTCACAAAAAAGAGGCTTTCTAGCTCCCACAAAGAGGTCTCACCTTATCTTGCTGTCTTCTGCAGCTCAATAGGAGCAACACAATAAGAACTTTTCCCCATCCAAGCTATTTAAGCATGTCATCTACCCATCCATTCCTTTACATGACTCCCCATCATTCACAGAAAGTAAACATAAAGCATGGAAGAGTAGCTGCCTTCATATCTGACCAAGTCTCTCCTACTCTGAAATGAGTATTCTCTTACCTGATGAAGGTGCCCAAGGAAGGCCTGGGCCTGGGCTGTAGAGATTGGTCCTCCAACAGGCACAGGCTGCTTCTGAAAGTCCAGGCCATTTGTTTGTGTGCCTGGTGAAAGAAAGACAATAAAAAGTATTACTTTAGTACTTTTATGAAATTGGATAAGAATTAATATTTTTAAATCTCCTGCTAATCTCTCAATAGTATGCAACAAAAATACTCTGAGTGGCACAAGAACTGACCTTTGTTACTGAAGGGGATGTGGGGATGGGAAGCAGTGTCACTTCCAGATGTTGATAATACAGCATTTGCCAGCTGTACAAAATCAGTACCATATTTTCTTTACCTTACCTGTTCTAGGCTGGATGTTAGGAAGAAATTCTTCCCAGAAAGAGATATTGGCCATTGGAATGGACTGCCCAGGGAGGTGGTGGAGTCACTATCCCTGGAAGTGTTTATAAAGAGCCTGGATGAGGCAGCTGGTGCCACGCTTTAGTTGATGAGATGTTGTTGGGTGATATGCTGGACTCAGTGATCTCAAAGGTCTTTTCCAAGCTGTTTTGTTTTATTTTATTCTGTATTCTATGCATTATCTCACCCTTCTTCTGTGGTTTGAGAACCAAATGTGGGCATGCTGCTAAGGTTAAACTGAGTTTCCATTCTTCATGCGCTCTACCCATCAGCTTAAGGCTATCTTCAAGATCAGAAAGTGGCAAGAACAAGGTTCACACAAAGGTACCTTTCATTAAAGAAGGACACTGAGACACTGGAACATGTCCAGAGAAGGGCAACGAGGCTGGGGAGAGGTCTGGAGCACAGCCCTGTGAGGAGAGGCTGAGAGAGCTGGGGTTGCTTAGCCTGGAAAAGAGGAGGCTCAGGGGAGACCTTCTTGCTCTCTACAACTCCCTGAAGGGAGGTTGTAGCCAGGTGGGGGTTGGTCTCTTCTCCCAGGCAACCAGCACCAGAACAAGAAAACACAGTCTCAAGCTGCACCAGGGGAAGTTTAGGCTAGAGGTGAGGAGAAAGTTCTTCCCAGAAAGAGTAATTTGCCATTGGAATGTGCTGCCCAGGGAGGTGGTGGAGTCACTGTCCCTGGAGGTGTTCAAGAGAGGATTGGACGCGGCACTTGAAGCCATGGTTTAGTTAGTCATGAGGTGTTGGGTGATAGGTTGGACTTGATTATCTCCCTGAGGTTTTTTCCAACCTTACTGATTCTATGATTCTAAAGTAAAATAACACTTGATGAAAACAGAAGTACTGTATCTACATAGCAGCTATGGGCCATGGCTCTACTCTTTTGATAAAAGGCATTTCCACAAAAGTTTGTGTGGAGCTCTCATTACACATTGTAACTGCCTAGCCTTATGTTTGCTCTCACCCACTTCCGTACAACTAAAACCACAGCATGTTCTGATATTTTTGTTGTCTTCTCCCTAAACATCTAAGGTGACAATGAAAACTCCCAAATAACCTGGAAGAGAGAACCACAAACAAACCCAAAAAATCCACAAAAACCCCACCACAGAATTCACTTTTGCTAAGAGAAGTAACTACAAACTTTTAAGCTCATTCTATGGGGAGATTAGACAAATGAACGTTAGGGACTACGTACAAGTGGGTTTGTAGGGTGGGTATTACTACCTACAGTGACTAACAACAAGAAGAAGAGAGATTCTGAATGTATCAACTGTGTGGAATTCCTAGAACATCTTAAAAACTGTGTGACTGAAATGAAGTAAAACCAGCTTCAGACTTGCATGTTTAATCTTTATGACAATTAGATTTTGTTCAGTGTCTGTGGATAGGTGTTCAAGGAACTCCTACTTCAAAATCCTTTCTGTCTACATTTCTCATAAAGAGAAATGTAAAATACAGTTGCAGTGGTTAAGCAACACAGAACCTCCTCATTAAAGGAGATACTTTGAACTAGTCTACAGCCTGTGGTCAGGGATGCCTCTCAAAAAAACCCAAAACAAAACCAACCAAACCAACACAAAAAACCCAAAACCACAAAAAAAACCCCAACCAAACCAACCAAAAAACCACAAAGAACCCAAATAATAAGCCTGTTGTAAAGGCAGGTATTTCCAATTGGAAATTTGCAGGGGGTAAAAAGAAACAACAACAAAACCACCCACAACAACAACTACAACACCACCCACAAAAACCCCCCAAACCCCACCCCCCAAAACACAACACAAAAACCCCACAAACCATTTCTGAGAGGATTCACTGGAAGCCTCACCTTAAACACACAGGGGAACCTGTTTTAGTTAACTATGTTCCAAAAAGAACCTCAAATCATGCTAACATCTTAAACAAGCACTGCTCTCATGCACGTGTACAGAAAACAATGCTCCAGTTAATGCTTCTGTTGAGTCTTAGTATGGGAATTTCAAAGCTCATAGGGTTGATAGCTTTGAACAAACCACCTCCAAGACTGAGGTTAAAAATCTCCATAGGTCCGAAAAAAACGTTTAGAAAGACACTGCAAGAAAACAACATTCTCTTGAAATTCAACCTTGAAGGTGCTCCAACTCCCTTCTCTCCATGCCTCCCAAAACCAAACTGGAGAAAACCCCCAAACCACTCCTGTTCACACTCTGTTCTACTTGCACTGAAAGCTTTCTTTGGCATTTGGAAGGACAATGTCTCTTCCTCTTCAGATGCAGCCTTAGTTTTGGAAGAAATGTCACCAAAGAGGCTGGCATTTATCACAAGCCCTCTACAGCTTCTAAACAACTGCACATGGATAGGACAGGTTGGAAAAGACCTTTGGGATTATCGAGTCCAACTCATCACCCAACACCATCTAATCAACTAAACCATGGTAAACCATGGCACCAAGTGCCTCATCCAGGCTCTTCTTAAACACCTCCAGGAATGGTGACTCCACAACCTCTCTGGACAGCACATCCCAATCCCAATCTCTCTTTCTGGAAAGAACTTCTTCCTAATATCCAGCCTAAACCTCCCTTGGTGCAGCTTGAGACTGTGTCCTCTTGTTCTGTCACAGGTTGCATGGGAGAAGAGACCAACCCCCACCTGGCAACAACCTCCATTCAGGGAGTTGTAGAGAGCAAGAAGGTCTCCCCTGAGCCTCCTCTTCTCCAGGCTAAGCAACCCCAGTTCCCTCAGCCTCTCCTCACAGGGCTGTGCTCCAGACCCCTCCCCAGCTTTGTTGCCCTTCTCTGGACACCTTCCAGCAACTCAACATCTTTCCTAAACTGAGGGACCCAGACAAACTGGGCACAGTACTCAAGGTGTAGCCTAACCAGTGCTGAGTACAGGGCAGAATGAGTACAGGCCTGCTCCTGCTGGCCACAGTGTTCCTGATATAGGCCAGGATGGCCAGCCTATGAAAGGACATGCTGTTAAGGTGCTCATAAGGATGCAGCACTCTAAGCATAATTCCACAGGACTTACGGAAACCAAGAAATCTGACAAAGAGACTGGAAAACAGAGGTGTCAAACAATGCCAGTGCATCATAAGGACATGAAAGGATGAGTATGCCACTTCTGCTCAGATGCAAAACACCCATGGTGATTATTAGATGTGGCAGGGGCAGTCATAAATATCGCAATTTTAACAATCCCAAGCACATGGTTTTTCTATCTCCATCCCAGCTCCTGTAACTGTTAGGGCTCATCTAACACCTTGCCAACATCAAAAACACCAGTGCCACACCAGACCAACAAGTACCAGGATCCCCCAGGGATCAGTGTTGAGCCCAATCCTATGCAATACCTTTACTGATGATCTAGGTGAGGGGATTGAGTCCACCACTAGTAAGTTTGCAGACAACACCAAATTGTGAGTAGGTGTTGATCTGTTAGAGGGTAGGAGGGATATGCAGATGGACCTTGACAGGCTGGTCATCTAAGTGCCAGGTTCTACACATTGGCCACATCTACCCCATGCAGTGCTACAGGCTGGTGTCAGAGTGGCTGAAGAGTGGCCAGGCAGAAAGTCCTGTATCCAGTTCTGGGCCCCTCAATTTAAGAAAGACATTGAGCAACTTGAATGTGTCCAGAGAAGGGCAATAAAACTGGTGAGGGGTTTGGAGCACAGCCCTGTGAGGAGAGGCTGAGGGAGCTGGGGTTGTTAAGCCTGGAGAAGAGGCGGCTCAGGGGAGACCTCCTTGCTCTCTACAACTCCCTGAAAGGAGGTTGTAGCGAGGTGGGGGTTGATCGCTTCTCCCAGGCAACCAGCACCACAACAAGAGGACACAGTCTCAAGCTGCACCAGGGGAAGTTTAGGCTGGAGGTGAGGAGAAAGTTCTTCCCAGAAAGAGTAATTGGCCATTGGAATGTGCTGCCCAGAGAGGTGGTGGAGTCACCGTCCCTGGAGGTGTTCAAGAGGGGATTGGACATGGCACTTGAAGCCATGGTTTAGTTAGTCATGAGGTGTTGGGTGACAGGTTGGACTTGGTGATCTCTGAGGTCTTTTCCAACCTTACTGATTCTGTGATTGTATGATCTTGAATGTAGATTAGATTATGCCATCTTGGAATTCTACCTGCAGAGGGTAAAGACATGACAAAATGGAGCAGTCAAGGTAACACTGCTCCTACAGTCTGAAGAACAACTCACTCTCCAAATCAAGATCATAATCATCAGACTTTAGTCTAAGTTTACAAACTGCAGGAGAAACTAAGAGTTGTGAGAAACTACAGGTATGGGGAGATGTGGAATAAGGTGAAGTAAAGGACTTGGGAAGGGAAAGCAGACAAGGAGAAAGGTTTCAAAACTAACAAGTACAGGCACTGTACTCTGGCAGACATGTACCAACACACCAGGAGTACAGTCCATCTCTCTCTCTGCATGAATTTACAGATACACCCAATACTCAAATTGCTGATTCCTTGTCCACATTGTTAGTTAGAAGTTCAGCATCCATTTTAGGCCAGATTTTAAGCAGATAACGAATATTTCATGGTCCCTCTCCCACTTGCCTATAGACTTTCATCTTATGAAAACCAGAAAAATCCATCTCTGGAAATATCAATCTCTGGAAATGAAGCATGTAAACAAAGAACTTTTAGAATCCTTCCAAATGATACACTTATAAAAACTGTTTTGCTGCTATGTCA
>NW_027145489.1:0-18034 GCF_026170545.1 Melanerpes formicivorus | reverse complement strand
AGAATAACAAAATAAAATTGGTCAGCAAAAGAGCCTGAAGAAACCTGAAGAGACAGGCTAGATTAATAATATCCATGGTCTAAAAGTACATTAAAAATGTATGCACCATGATATTCCTCCACCAGCCCAAGGTTTATGTCCCATTTCTCTTCCGAATGTCAGAAGCTGTTTTTTTCTGTGTATTTCTGCAGTACCCAGGTACTGCTGTCAGGTAATCTTTCCACTCTTCTATACAGGAAAGACATGAAGCTTGCCTGTAATTTCTGGAAGGCATTTTGTGTCACATAAAATGAGTGACCTGTGATCCATTCTGACCTCAGTACCTCTGCTGGAGTTACCCACATCTGCAGGGGCTCAGCCACAGCCTTGTCACACACAGCATTTCCCAGCAGCTCCCATTGCTGTTCGCCAGGCATCTCCTGCCTGTGAGCGAAGGCAGTTGGGCTGTGCTTGGCAGATGCTGCTCAGCTGATGGGATCCCTGCAAACAGTGCTACCACCTTGGGCAGGCAGCAGCACTGCTGTCAGCACTAGCATGCTGAGCTGTTATTTGTGGTGTATTTCAATAAGGAAAGATAGCTGAGGAAATAAGTGTCAAAACTTAAATCATTCCACATTGTAAGCTGTTGAACTGCTTTAATTCTACAATAGTTCTGCTTCTTTCAGTTTATTTAAGTTCAGTCACAGCTAGAAGATCAGTTCCACAGTATTTCTGCAACAGCAAGTGAAACTTGCTAGCAATCATAAGGAGGGGGAAAGGCGAAGGGTTGAAACAGTAAAGTCTAGAAAATAATGAAATGTCAGCATTACTGTGTTGGTAGCAGATCCCTAGAAAACCAGCAAAGTGCAAAAATGATCATGTAAAAGAGCCAGAAACAGTAAATCTAAGAAAGCTCCAGTACTCCCAGGAAGGTGCAGGAAGACTTTTGTTAGAAATTCATAGAAGCCAAGAGCAATTCTTCCGTTTCTCTCTTTAGAGCGTTGATTAAGGTTATCATTCTAAATCTGCCACTCCTTGTCTTGAGGAATTCTCTTGAATTTCATCTTAAGGTAAAACCTTACATGTACTGATTTAAAAAAGGCATCCAACAGATTCTTCACTGCGCTCATTTTGCATATATATATAGGTAGAGCTTCATTCCATCACTGCTCACGTGTAACAGGAAGTGCTTACATAGCAATCCATAATTTCCCTCCTCCTCCTTAGGAAAACATCAGTATCACATTGTTGAGGCATCCCATCCCAAACCATGGACACTGTCTTATTGAAAACATGTGAAGCCAAATATCTGGTCATCAGCATCGAACTGAAATGAATGTTCAGAAAACTTTTCAACAATTTCAAATAAACAAATTGTGTTGATGGACAAGTTCTAAATTCGTCCATTTAAAGCTGTAAATTAATCATAGTCTCAGAAACGGCTTCTGTCATGCCACAGGTTTGATGTCTCCCTCCCCAAATTTTCCTCACACCTTACCTTCCTTTCATCCTGATGATTAGAGCTTGCCTTGAGTTGTCTGCTCCAAGACAAGCATATCCAAACAACCATTTATTCTAGTTTTTCACACATCCTCTTTCCTTTCTCAGCCTAGAGCTCCAAAATGCTATTGCTTTAAAATTTCTCCATAAAACATCTCTGTCCAGCTGTCTCCTAAACAATTATCCTTTTTCATGTTTTGTTCATCTCTTTCCAACCCTTTACTCAATGTTTCTTTTGTGAATCCTTTTATTTTAAAAATTGCCTCTCCCTGTTACATATTTCTGGTTTCTGTCATGTTTATAGTCAAGTGATTTAAGTGTTGTTAATTTTTGCTCTACTCTCCTCGGTGTTTTTAGGTAGATGATGGTTCATAAATGTATGCAGTAATATAAAAAAGGGGAAAAAAAGAAATGAAACAGTCAAGTAAAGCTAAGAGTGAGGCTGAGACCTATTTGCAGATGTTCAATAAAGTCAAAAAGAAGCTGATTTGAGGGGATAAATTATTCATAGCTAATTATTTGCTCTTCTTTAATGCTAAATATCCTACATTTCAGCCTCCTGCAGGCAACTCAAGCAGTGATTCCTGAGTTTTTTAACAGCAACAACCACGCAGAGTTTTTGAAGTGGTTTTGGTCCCTCCGGGTTGACAGGTGCTACATAAAAAGCAGACAGGATATTGTTATTAAGACTCTTGAGAGTTTGAAGCATAAAGTCCTGTAGAATGAGCTGAGATTGTATCTTCAAAACACACATATTACAGTGTACTCATAGGCTCCAGGCTGTTCTTTTGGCACAGGTTTGAGCAAAGAGCAGTGTGTCAGTTGCTCTGCCCTGGGGCCTTGATGACTCCTGCTTGGGGCTGAATTATAGTTCATCATCTGCATCTAGAGTGCTGTGAGGAGAGAAGATGAGAATGGATTACTTGTCTGAAGTGCACCAAGAGTTTCTGCTTCTCCTATGCACATGCTGACTTTGCTTTTTGACTAAAGAGCAATGGGGAGGTTCACATTCCTGCTCTTTCCCCTTGCTTTCCACCCACCCTAGGGTATGCAAAAGTTGGGCACAAAGCTCTATTTTCTCACATAAAATGTGAGATGCAGTTTTCCTGGGTCAACCTGCAAGATTTTTCTCTAAACACATAGTTCAAGCCTCAAGCTTACCATGAATGGCCATTTTGGCTTTAGATAATTTGCACTCTGGCCTGTTTTATTCAAGAAAAATTCTACCTCCTTTTTAGCCTGTAATTCAGATCATTCCAAGTCTGGAATATAGCCATCAGTTGCTGAACTAAACTGTATATATATCACAATTGTAAATCCAATGCAAAGATTACAATGGAAAATTACTTGCTTTCTTTTTTCTTCTTCTTTCTTTTCTTTCTTTCTTTCTTTCTTTCTTTCTTTCTTTCTTTCTTTCTTTCTTTCTTTCTTTCTTTCTTTCTTTCTTTCTTTCTTTCTTTCTTTCTTTCTTCCTTTCTTCCTTTCTTCCTTTCTTTCTTTCTTTCTTTCTTTCTTTCTTTCTTTCTTTCTTTCTTTCTTTCTTTCTTTCTTTTCTTTCTTTTTCTTTCTTTCTTCCTTTCTTCCCTTCTTTTTTTCTTCCTTTCTTCCTTTCTTTCTTCCTTTTTTTCTTTCTTTCTTCCTTCCTTCCTTCCTTCCTTTCTTCCTTCCTTTCTTCCTTTCTTTCTCTTTTTTTCTCCAAACTGTGTTATTTAAATGAACTCAGACAGCCCAAGTCAGTCCTTTGACAACCTAAGCCCTTCAGTAGTCAGTTCTGCCTGGCACACAGCCACTCACTCCTTTACTTGCCCATAATGAAATCCATTTAAACATAACAGCTCCCTGAGAATGATGTGCCTCAGTCTAAGATTACCATGAAGGAACCTACAAAACAGGCAGCTACAAAGTGAGGACTATTTATACACATCATTTTATTTGCATTGTAAAAGGCTCTTCCAATACACAATGAGTTCCAAGTCATTTCAGGCTGGCTGCTGGAGTGCGCTGTACATTTTGTACGTGTATTTCTATGTAGATAGATATGTGCATGCCGCTGAAAGGGTATTAGCTCAGCAACTTCAGAGTCAGATCAAGCTGTGAGAAGAAGTTGGTGTGTTTATACAGACACTAAGTAGTATGTTAAAGGGCTTGTTTTTTGGAAATAAAAGCTTAATTTCATTATCATAATGATGATAACATTCAGCTTTGAATGCTATTAGTTCCTGTTTACATTACTCATGGTGCTGGTCTAAGCTTCATTTGCCATCTAGACATAATTACTATTTTATTTTATATTTTTTTTCACAGTTAAGTGGAGCATTTTAGCACAGCTGAATTGCTGCAAGCCTTGGTGGAACAAATCTATTAGTGGTATGGCTTGAAACAATACACAAAAGAGCCCTGTGTGTGGTCTGCTGTACATGCTTTTCACTTCCTTATGTTAAACAATAAATCTCTGAGTCAGCTAGAACTCAGAGACTAACATCCAAAGAGAGCCGCATTTTATCTTTTATTCATTGGCAGGAACATAGCTGTAGGAGGTATTCAAATCACACTTTTATTTAAACAAACACAGCTGGATCACAGCCTCTTAATATAGCAATTCTCTAATGAAAAATAACAACATAGTATTTATCTCTTTTCTTTTGTGCAGCTCTCAATTTGCTAAAATTAGGCAGCCTTCAATCCCATACAAAATTGGCATGTTTTCATGACCAGAGCTCATAGCAACTAACTACAAAATTATAATGGGAATGTAATTATAGTAGGGCATGTGAAATACACATCCTTTTGCTGCTGTAAGCTATATGGGGTTATACAATTATGCTGTAATAACATCATTTATCTTAAAGAAGTCAGACAGCTGATTTCATTTATTTAACTTGAGTTCTCCAGTCATGGGCTGTGTCAGGTTAACATTAATGTATTGCACAAAGTAATACAATGTAAGAACTCAGGGCTTCCCCAAGATGCATTGTTCCCTTGTTTGCACAAGTTAATTTCCTTCTTTGTCCCTGTGAGTGTTTGGAGACAACCAACTTGGGATTCAAGCTCTTTAGGAGCCCAGTTAAACACGGGGTTCTATCTTTGTTGCTGCACTGTCTCTGTGGTTGTGATTTGGGGCCAACAGCTTGTAGGTAACTGCAGAAGGATGTGACTACACGAAAGAGGTGAGTCACCTGGCCACACACTGAAAGGGATTTTGGAAACAATCACCTTGACTTTTATATGGTGTAATGATTAGTATTGGCAAATGTCGCACTCATCTTGGGCAAAGTAAGCATGCTGAAACCAGCAAGAATTTTGTAAGTCATTCCCACCTCTGCTCTCCTCAGGATTAAGCAGAGTACCCAGAATACCATATTTCTGTGAGAAAGCAGTATTTAGTGATCATTTTAAAGATTATTTCAGCAGTTGTAATACACTTGGACTAGTGGCTTGGAGAAACTAGATTTTCAAGAATGGGACAGGGCTATATGACATTAAAAAGATACTAATGGTCAGGGAGGACAGCAAGCTTCTGTATTCCCACTCAGATATTCTGGGAAGCTGTGTGACTCTGCACAGAAAGGATGCATAGGGAAGGGAGAATGTCATCTGAGAAAAGTCTCCTCTTTGGGAGAGAGACTGTTTGGATATCAGGTGTCTGATATACTCAGCTATCTGTATTTTACTGAATTGAATAAAGATAGTAGTTATTCAATGGGACAATTCAGGCACAAGCTGTAATAAAGGTCACATCTATAGATATATTTTACCAAGCACTGGGATGTGCACTCCTTTCATAGTCCTGCTCTGTTGCCTGGGATGGGGTCTGGATTATCACCAGGGAGGTGTCTCCACAGTCACTCTTGGCTTGGAGGGGTTTAGCGCTGTTGTGTGCCTGTCTGAGGAATCACCGCCTCAGATCTGGATCCCTCAGAGGGTATTGTGGCAAGGGGACACTGACTTTGCCTCTCTTTTGGACATGGGGATTTAAAAATAATGTTTTTAATCATGGCTTAGCAGCAGACTTGGGTTAATGGTTGGACTTGGTCTTTTCCTGCCTAAATGATGCTGTGATTCTGTGATCATGACATCATTGTAACTTTATGCTTCCCTTTACATCTTCGTAATCAAACATTCCTAATAGACATTATGAACTCTCCCTGTTCCTAGAGTATTAAATATGTCTTTATTTGTGTGACAAACTATGCTGTTCTTGATGAAGGAAGCCAGTTTGGCTTTCCTAAGCAGCCATCAATTCACTGTATACGTGTAATTCCTGATGTAGAGGAGGGTAAATAAACTCCCTGTTCATTTCAGAAAGCTGGTGTTTAGCACACTTTCTATAATAGATTTTGAAAAGAGTTCAGCCTGTTTAAAACAACAGCCATATGGTTCTCAATACTGGAGGGCTGGCCAGAACATAAATGGATATGACACACATTGTCAATAAAAAGTCATTATACCACTAAACACACATCTGCACTTTTAAGGACATTTGGGGTCCAAGTCCACGTTTGCTCAAATGTATGGATATTTCATTTGAGCTGAATTTTGACATTGTTATTTTGGATTACAAGCTCCATTACCCAGTAAAAATAACAAATTTTCTTTCATTTCAGTCAAATACCTTGGTTTTTTTAAACAAGCTTATTTGCACTTGTACCTAACATACTGTGTTGTCTACTCTTCTTTTTTGAGGTTTTCGTCTTCTGTCACTGTAGATGTATCTATGCTATAACATCAGAGCTATGCTATCTTCCAGAAGCTGTTGGTCAAGTTTTATTGTCTTTTGAGTGAGACCTGGCAGGCCAAAACATTCCCCAAACACTGAGTGTCTCTAAGTGCCAAACTGCAGCTCCAGAAAACATAATTTTACTAACAGAGGCTTTTGGTTTTACTTTTTGCCATGAAATGCTCAGCATTTTTTAAATGCAGCCAATGTTTCTGCAATCTAACCTCCCTTAAATAAGTGTTGGTTTATAATACGTACTTCTCTGGTTTTAGAAACAGTTTGTAGGAGCTGAGATTATTCATCACAATGTTACTGAGAGACAAAAATTTCTGTGTAAATGGCTCTCTGAGACAGGCTTTTTTTCCAAAGGGACAGTTGCAGCTGGCTATTATGTGCCCATGAAGACATCTTCAAAGCTTGGAAGCTAAAGCAAAAATACGGTGAAGAGTTACTTACAAAAACATAATGGTGAGTTCTTGAAACCTTAGGTAAGACAAAATCTGATCATAAAACCGGCTATAAATTACAATATGCAGTCTCAAGATTGTATCAAATAGAAAGCTGAGAAAGACCCTGAAAGTTGAGAAAAGCCCAGAAAATGTCATCATTACCTCCTGCAGGCTTAAGGAGTGAGCTCTCTTTTCATACCTCAGAAGAACCCATGGAGAAGTGAATAGTTTTCCTTTAACCCAGACAGCAGTTCTTGAAGAGCCTTCCTCTTCAGTCAGCGTGTGATTCCACTTTCCAAACAAAATGGTGCTCTACTGTTTTTAGTGTTTTGTTTCCCGTCTCTATAGTTATCATGTCTCTCTAACATGTTTACTGGTGTGTTTGGGGAGAGACTGTTTACAAGGACCTGTGGTGACAGGACAAGGGGCAATGGCTTCAAACTAGAGAAGGGTAGATTTACATTGGATATCAGGAAGAAGTTCTTCACTAGAAGGGTGGTAGAACACTGGAACAGGCTGCCCAGGGAGGTGGTTGAAGACCCTTCCCTGGAGATATTCAAGGTAATACTCGATGAGGCCCTGGGCAACTTGGTCTAGCTGGGGATGTCCCTGCTGACTGTGGGGGGTCCCTTCTGGCCTGGACCATTCTATGATTCTATGTTTCTTGTTTCACCGCTCATTGATAACCCATTTTGCATTATCAGAAATCCTGCAAAAAAAAAAGGAGAAAATTGGGTGGAATGAAACCTTGAGAACAGAGCTTATGAACACAGCCTGCATTCTAGAGATATTTGGAAAGGTGTGGAATAGAAGAGTAGTTGGTGACTAAATACTCCCAGAAAGACATTTGGCAAACACTGCTACTCTTCTAGGGACTGTCCACCCCCGACTCAAAGTGAAGAACAAATAAATTAACCTTGGCATTGTCCTTGAGGAACGAAGCTCAGTCAAAATGATTTCTTTCTATGGATGCCTTGCAGATCATTGTAATGACAAGTAACTTGTCTGGGCACTGTGACAATTTGTGGATTTTGTCTTTGGATGTGAAGTTTCACTGAACACCGCACTCATAAATGCAGATAAATTCCTTTTGGATCTAATTCCACTATGGTCCACTCCACTATTAGAGATGGGTGTCAAACATTAAGATGGGATAAAGCACTCAGCTGTTCCAGAAGTTTATTCCAAACCATTTGAATAAACTAAGCTGAGGCAGAGCAGCCTCAGGAGAACAAGCTCTCTCACAAGATGTTTGACACTTCCTGTTTCTGATTTTACAAAAAAATAAATATTTCTAAGTACTAGTTTAGCTTTTGTGCTTCTATTCCTGATTAAATCCAGAAAATGTGACATTACACTGGGGAGTTAAATGAAATGAAGAGGGGAATCAAGCCACTTTGTGATATATCACAAGCGTCCTAGTTTAGGTTCTTGGAGAAGTGAGTGATTCTCCCATTCCCAATATGCAGGTCTTAAGAAGAAAAGCAGAAGTACCAATTCACAGCTTCAGCAGCATAAGTCAGAGTGACATAGCTGGAAGAAAATTCATTCCCCAAAATGAAGTATGGTTAGAAAGTCAGCATAACTGTTAAGTGGCAGTATGTTACTGGTTCTGTCATCATTCTGCAGAAGACATCAAAACAAGCAGGACCTCAAACATAAATGTAAATGGAATTAACAGGGAAGCAGTACTGGTTTCTACACACTGGCCTTCACTTTCAGTGATCATCAGGAATACCAGCACTGGAACCTGCTGATGGAATTTCACATTTAAGATGCAAAGCTTGGGATGGCCCTAGGAGAAAGACATTTTTGTATTTGTGTATGAGAGACTACACAGAGTTTGTACTAAATGCAAACTGGAAAAAGCACAGTCCTGGCCATTTAGAAGCCTGCCCAAATGTGCATACTATGTGTCCTTTCTTTCATGGAGGTCTAGCCTGTCCATTCATTTTTATGGTGAAATTTGTGATGAGTGTCTTGCATAACTGCTGTAATGACATGGTACAGGAAGACCTTTTCTTTGCTCTCATAGATGAATACAGAGTTCATCTGCCAGTACATTGACAGCAAACACAACCTCATTCTGTCTGTGTTCCAGTTTTTCCAGATTCCATGTGGCTGCATCAATGTAGCACCAAGTTGAAGTTAATGTATTCACTGGCAGGGCTTTCCTGTTCAGACTTGGCGTGATGTTAATCACAAGGCTTTGGCCACCTTGGAAAGTGGACAGGTTGAGCTTGTGTCTGTTCACAGGGTGCCATATAAGACCCTGGAATCATTGGAATTCTGAGGCCACTTCTACTTTGAACACATTTTTTGTATGCTAGCTTGCTTTCTTAATGCACAGTATTCAGCTGCCTCCCCTCCTCCTTCCTTTCAGCAGCATCAGCACAAGGCTAATTTTGATATAAAGCCTGGGGCAACCTGTCAAAAAGTTTAAAATCAGATTTTTGATTTATTATATCATCATGAGGAAGACATCAAATGTATTTTATCAGATGTTTTTGCTGAATTGTTAAACTATTAGTTGTGTTTTCCTTCCCAAACTGGGTGCAATGGACTACTTGTGTTAATGACTCCTGAATACCTACACCAACATGATACTTTTGCTCATGGCTTACACTTCCATTGGGTGGTACCTTAGGCAGAGAATATAATGATGGTAGGCAACGTTTTAAACATGGAATGCTAAGGAAATGTTCTTTTAGAAGTAGCCACAGAGCTGGTTCAAGGTGCAGATTAAGTGATCATCACTTTAACATCGTTTCAGAATGGCTGAGCTGGCTGCTCCTGAGAAGTAAAAGATGTTGTCTAGCCTCTTAGTGATAAGTCATGTCCCAGCTTTCACTGTCAGCACCAGCACTTAAAGTACCTTGTGCTGTTCCCATCCCTTTCCTCACCTGGCTTTGTCCCTAACTCCACATTAGGAAGAGGAATGGAGAAGAAAGGATCCAAGTTCTGGGAAGTGGTATGCAGGTCATGTATACCTGATTAGTTCCAGCCACAGTACAAAGAGAAAAACTGAGTAAATACCAACCTTAAAAAATACTTTATGATGCTCTGCTTTAAATCACTTAAATCTCACTTTTGAAGACTTCTTTCTATAGCCTTATTCAACTTTCACAAGGAGCAAAATTCTATAAAGCCCCACATGGGGAGGAGAGCTTTTTATTTTAATAAACCTTCTTGAATTGATTTCTTCTGTGGGGCACTAGGCCAGGAGAGTGTGGAAAGCAAGGAGAGAAAAAGACAACAAAGCAGACATCAGTCAGCCAGACAGGCAGCATGCACATACTGCTGAGCTCTCTCCCACACCAGCAACACACAGGAGTCTTTGCCTGCAAACACATTGGGTGCTACCTTATGGATGCAAACAGACTGGAGCTCCACGGACTTCCTTTTGAGAGAAAGATATAAAGGAAAACTGGGGAAGGGTACTCCTTCTTTCCTTCTTTCTTTACTCTAGGCCACATCTGGCAAAATAAAAAACAAAGAAAGAGAACTATGTAGACAAAACACTTCTTTTGTTTTCCAAAGACTGCTAATCTTTATATTCTATCTTTAATCAAAGAAACTTTGTTCAGAAAACTGCCTTTTCACCCAACCATTTCATTATCCTTATTTACTGATAATAATAAGATAAAGAACATATATTGTTTCTAATTTCCAGTTAGATGTGCTGAAGTACACAACCATGGAAGAGGAGCTCAGGGTTCAATTCCAGAAGGTACTTCATTAACAACAATGACATATAACCCCATACATACACTTTGCAGCACCCTGAAAAGGGTTAAGGAAAGACCTATTTGCCTCCCCCATCTGTGAAAAAGTGCCAATCAGAAAACAGCTGCTATAAAAGGCTGCAGCCCAGCAGGAAGAGGAGTGGTATGTGGAGAGGTGTTGGAGAAGCAAGCTGTAGGAGGTTAGCCTGCCAAGGAGGGCTGATGGAGATAGGAAGGGTAGGAAGATTTTATCCTTTGTTTGTTCAGTCCTGGGTTGAAGGAGAAGGTGGGTGTGGGGTCTCTGGTTTTCAGTGGGAAGGAAATGTCAGCTTTGGGAACCCCATATATTTGGTCTCTTTACTGGCTGTGTGACCTTCCAGGCTTTGGGGAGTGTTTTTTGATTCAAAGTTGCTGAATACTGTGCCCCCCTCAACCCAAAAGATGAGTTTAATTAAAAGCCATGAGTATAG
Organism: Melanerpes formicivorus; assembly: GCF_026170545.1. Lineage (NCBI taxonomy): Eukaryota > Metazoa > Chordata > Aves > Piciformes > Picidae > Melanerpes > Melanerpes formicivorus. The sequence continues at coordinate 7,194 of NW_027145489.1, read as the reverse complement.
CAGGATATTTGTATCTCTCTGCCTTTGTACTCCAGAACTTTTATGTGGCTGTGCTTTTGCTTACTGTGGATGTGCTGCCAACAATTTATGTAGAAAAAAGAGGTGTTCACAGGGTTAGGTTTCAAATTCAGTAACTTTACTTTTCTCCCTACCTTAAGATGTGCCACAGAGACACAACATAAGCAGAGAGACAGAACTTGTTGGATGCTACTGGAGAGGAGGTGGGATTGTGACATCCATGCAGGTTTAAGCTTCCTGTGAGACTTCTCTCCCCTTGTGCAATTCCTTACTTCAGTCTTTGCAATCTATGTAGAGGCAACTGTACTCTGCAGGTGTTGGTAAGTACAGGTATAATCCTGGGATCTCATTAAATGTAAACAGGTCAGGGGGGAAAAGTGTCATTTAAATTACTATTAGCACAAAAGTATGCACTGGAGCTTGGAATGAAAAGGCTTAAGGAAGTTGAAAAATGCCTTCAGCAAAATAAGATGTGATAGAAATGATGTGTCAGCTATCAAAGACACTGACTAGGAGCTGAAAATGGCAGTAGAAATACATTCATAAAACCTGAAAACAACAGCTTAAGGTGTTTCGTAGCTGGTTTTCTTCATCTCTGTTGAAGAAATGGAAAGATGATATCTGAGAATGAAGAATATATCCTGATCTTGCTTATGTCACCTGCCAACAAATCTGGTGTGGACTTTCAGTGTTGTGTTCCTCAAGTATTTAATTTTGTACTCGTTAGTTTTTACCTGTAGAGTAGAATGCACAAGGAAGAGCAGAAGCCACATGACAGATCTGCAGGTAAAATCATCTGCAGATAACTTCATTGTGTAGTTACTGCTAAGGTTTCTATGTGTGACAGCAATGGACTGGAAATCATAATTGTCTGCTAACCAAGTCAAAACCAGGTAGCTCTGCTGCTTGTATGAAGTAGGACCTTGTTGAAATTGGAATGGGGGAAGGACTTCATAGTACTTCTTGCTGTTGTCCAAACCACTTACCTACTTTGAGCTCTGCTCACAGTAGTTGGGATGAGACTACTGGAAATGTTGATGTTGGTATAGATTCTTGAATTTTATTTTTTGAGTTATTTTGATGTCTCTTTCATATTGTAAGCTGATTCTACTATCTTGTGTGGGGTCCTTGTCTGAGATGACCATTCCTGTACCGAACTTACCTAAAGCAGTCAGTGGTCTTCAAGGTCAGTGCTCAGCATCTTGGAATGCCTGCAACCTGCCTTGGTTCGTGTGCCTCTGTGGAAAGAAAATTGCTGGAGGTTAGAATCCTGAAGGAGATCATTCTGGGCAAAGCAAGAATTTATTCTTGAAGAACAATGACTCCACTCCATTACTTGAATTTGGAATTCTTGGTTCTTACTAAAGCCATATGATATGCTGCTCAGACACCTATCTGTATACTGACATTGGGAGCCATGTATGTACCATAGCACAAAGTCAGAGTTGTTGATTATGCATACTTGGATGAGTAGATTGGTCCAAGAGTGTATGAAAAGTTAGCAGATTGCCTACTGGGATACCATGATGCTGGCTCTGTCAGATCTTAGCTCTTATGTTGTATGCCTTTTACAACATCTACAACACTACCTGTGGGTGAGTTATTTCGTAGTCACAAGGCCCGTAAATTTTTTAAGTGGAAGTTAAGTGTGACCCCAAAAGCAGGGGATGAGTATGCAACAGAAATAGTGCCTGTAATGTAATGCTGAGCTACTCCATTTGGGACCACCATCATGTTGGTGAACTATGAATGAGAGTTCTGAGATATCGCTAGCTGCTGCTCCAGCAATCCTAAGAAGCTGCTCTAGAAAGTAGCTTCATTTTTGTTTGTCATGTCTGCACCTCCATTTCTTCAACTGCTTGGGAAGTATTTTTGGGCAAGATGTACTTGACAGGTAGGAGGGGGGGTGGGAAAAATGCAGCAAAGCAAAATGCTGGTTTCTTCTAAAGACAAAAATGTTACCACGTTGGCTGGGGCTCTCATGTTGCGATGTTAACCATATAGAAAAATGGCGTGGAAAGGAAAGCTTGAGTGTGATTGGGAGTTCTCACAGTCCTGTTTTTGTGTTATTTGTGTTTGTGACAGTATCAGCTTTTTCCACATAAATACCCGGAAGGCAAAATTTCATTTTTTTTCTGCAGAAGCTCCAATAAACAATCACTTAGTGCCTGCTCTGCAAACTGACCCTCTTCCTGAGATAGAAATGTGAGGGCTTTGCTTGTTGTCAATGAGCCTGTCATGGTTTTCAACATGTTACTTTGCAAGAAATTCGTTTCCAGTGATCAGCTTATAAACCTGCCATAAGGAAGTGTGTTTTCACACTAGTCTAGTGTACTTCTTGTTTTCAAACTCTCAGGGACGTAGAAATACACCAGATTTTTGGCAGCACATGGTTTAAAAATCAGCACCAACGTATTTATTGAACATCTCAAATGGGTAAAGGAAAGGGCAGGTTTCATCAGGGGTCAGTAAACAACGAACATCTGCCTTGCCAATCTTTTCCTTTACTGCAGTTTTGTGCAGTTCCAAAAATCCTTCAGACATATGTTGAACAGAGTTTCAAAGCACCCAAGCCTCCTGCTTCTGCTAATATTTTGGCCAGTGCTTAACCCTATGTAGTTCAGTCAGGATTTTTTTTCTGACGGCAACCAAATTGGATATGGTGGATTTGGCTAGTGTTTCAGGTTGGCAAACTGAGCTTTCTGGTTTCCAGAAGGCTAGATGTAGTATGGGTAGAAGCTGTTGAAGCCTCTTGTGCAGTTACCCAGGAAAAACAGATGAGTGAAATATTAACTGATGTTCTTCACCCCTCTTCATCAGATCTTGGCATGTGACACTTAGTGTTAATGTGCTTACTGCAGTACATCCCTGCCCAGCACAATCTGCCCCAATTGGCCATAATACTGCATCTTACAGTCTGCCTTGGAGCTCAGCAATGCCTTGCTGCACAGGACATGACAATGCTGTCTGGAGGTCAAGCTAAGCTAGTCCTGCCAGCAAGGAATAGCCATCTGGTGACCTCTCACTGAAAGCATCAGCCTTCATTCCACAAACATCCAGTCAGTGGGTTGTCAGCAGGTGCATTTAATTCTGAGTCTGGGCTTTGGGAATGGTGTGCAGGGAGAGAAGTGATCTGTAATGAAGCTCTGCTCCAGTCCACATGAGGCTTTGTTTGATAGACTGACATCCTGCAGCAAACAGCAGGTCGACCCTGTGGATCATGAGGAGTAACTTACTGCTACTTCTCTGCTCTATCAAAGCATTGGCGAACGGAAGCTGGTGAATAATCTTCAGGAGTAGTCCCAAGAATAATCAGTTGCAACTATCCAGCGCAAACATGATTTGCTTTTAATCTCTAAAACCCAGAAAGCTACAATCTCCTGGCCCAAGTTTGCAGGCAGCAAATGAAAGGGGCCAAAAGTAGTGCTGGAGAAACTGAGACTAAAGCCCAGTCCCAAGAGTGTTTTTTGACAGTGTGGTGGTGTACAGCATTCTGTTCAATCTTTACTTGTCTGAAATGTTTATTAGTGTAAATAATGATGCTGATCTTGGACAGCAGAAAGGCTTTGCTAAGGACTGAGCAGAAACTCATTGTTCACTGCACCGCTGAACTTCATCAGATATTCTGTATCTTTAAAAATTAGTTGGACCATGTGTGATAGCCCAGTCTTCTATTGTCTCAAAACAATATGTGGCAGGGCTGATAGCCCTTAATGGTTTTATTGTCTCAAAGTGTGACATACCTGGTCTGAGTAGACAGGGAGTTGGTTTTGAGGGCCTTTAATAGCCTTCATGGAGAGTTGTTGGCTGGGCAGATTGGTTTATCTTTGAAAAGAAACCATTTCTGTGGAGGTGGGAATTCCCTCTTTAAAACCACTGCAACAGCACCATGAAAAGGCCAAAGGCACACCTCACTCTTGCATAAATCTTCGTGATTAGGAGAGACATCCCCTGTAATCTTTCCTTTGCCAAAGGGTATAAAAAGGACCACAGCTTCTGGGGTCCATGCACTGCATCTACTTCAGAAGATCCTGAGGGCATATACCCCTCCTTATGAGGCTTTATAAAATATCAACACCCTCTGTTCTTTCTTTCTCTTACTTGTTAGCTCTAGTTTTCTTATTTTTTGCTCTTCTCTTCCCTGCCATTTCCCCTCTGTTCTAGTCCAATCTAATAAACTGAACTCATCAGCCATTTGGTGTCAGTTCACCTTAATTTGCTCCAAGGGAATTTTTTAATCTTATTACCTCCCACACTACTCAGGGTTTGCTTGAGACACTAGGTTGTGACACCATGTCTGAACTGAAAAATGTCTCCCTGGATGAAAACCTTTCTCCGTTTTTAAATAAGATTTGCATTGGGTGGGGGAGATTGTGCTGGATTTTATCCTGTATGCAGTAACTTGTCCAAAAAAACAATAGATATATTACCGGCCTGTACTGGTGATGTTTCTCACCCACTTGAATGGTTTTGGGCAGTTACATGTTGTAATAAGGTCATGAGTTTATTCTTTTTAGCTCTAAATGTTGCTGGGAAAAGATCTTCAGGATCTGTCTTTGAAATGGAAAGAGAATTAGAAATGCTATGGATGTAGTCAAGTAGAATTGCTGATCAGACATTGAGGGGAAGAAAAACTGAGTATCTGATTTTTTTTCATTAATTTTTCCCTAGACAATGCAGTTCTGTCAAACTAAAAACTTCTGGAAATCAAGTTGCCTGGTAGGATTTCACTCATTTGTATATTTCTGTTGTGGCAAAAGAAGGAATATTCCAGCAATGTCTAAATGTTACATTTAGATGCTCTAAAAATCAAGCAGTTTAGTTTTCAGCTGCTTGTACAATGAACCTCAAGGCAAAATGTAAATGGAACATTCTCAAGGAACAGAATATTTTGATCCATTTTTTGGAAGTATTTTTATTGGCGAACACAAGTTGTAGGGTTTAGCTTTTATTCTGAATAAATGAAACAAAGCTTCATGAAGCATGATGTCCCTTTGTGGCTCTGCTGGTGATAAAGTGTTGGTCAGAGATAGGACAGGTCATGTAATGATTTCATTGGGGGGAAAAAAAAAAAACACACCAAAAAAACATAAGACTTTATTGCTGTGAAGTACTTGCTTACACATAACTTCTATCATGCACAAATTCATCTTTTGTGAAGAAGCCTTTTGATATGTAATGACTTGTCTCTCTTTACCAGTCAGAGTAAAATATGTAATAACTGAAAACAGCTAGAATATCTCTATCTTGCTAACAGGATTTTTGCTCAAATTAGAGACAGAATCATGCACTATTTAAACAGGGAACCACTGAATTTATTTGGCTAACAAGCCAGTTAGGAATGTGGAGACATCAATCTACTTAACCTGAATCTTACTAAATTTATTGTGATCAGAAACTAAACCACATTTCTTACTCGTGCACTCTGGTTCAAAGCATCTCTATCCCAACAGTACTGGGTTATGTTTGAGATAGGGAAGAAAATGTTTAGTGTCTTCAATGACAGCAGGTGCTGGTTGCTCAAAATGAGTCCAAACTCTATGAATCCTCTTAAGACTCTGTACTACCTGAACATGGACTGAAGACCTCAATAAGAATCAAGATGGCAAAATATGGATTTTTCTTCCATGCTAAAGCTTCTCTCTGATAAAGGCTCTTCTTTGGCCATACACAACATGCAAGTTTCTTTCTGATGCCATCATACAGCAGTGATATGCACAACCATTTCAAGTCTCAAGTTCCTGTCTTCTAGTATTGGTTATACTTTGATGTCTGCCTGCAGAGTTAGAGACTAATCTTGGTACTCTATGTCAGTGAGCAGGGAGATGGGTGACTGTTTCTCCATGTATACGCCAGTCTAATAGAACTTATTCCTCAGTTACTTACAATACAGAGGGAATACCAGAGGTAGACAGGCCAAAATGCAATGTTTTAGCAGGTCTGTAACACAGCCTTTTCCACAGCCAAGATCCAACTGAACTTCAGGTTGGCAGAAAGCCAGACACATATGCAGGAATAGCTACCTACTCCTGGGTTCATTGTCTAGTATCATCCACAGCCCCTTACTTGCACAACACAAGCATGGTGTCTTTGATATGCTCCTGCTGGATGATCATGCAAGGATGTGATGGTGCTGAGCTGAATGACACTTTTCTAGCTGTCTTGCTCCATACTGAAGCTCTTTTATTACTGACTGCAAGGAATCAGATTGTACTTACAGGGTCAAAGTTCAAGTATCTACTGTGTAATTCTCTTGTAGCACTGTAATGAGGCAAGCTTGTATTAATACCACCTCATCTTGGAAGCCTTCAAAGCCTGTCAGTATGTCTGATAGTGTTTGGCACATAGATATGACAGTGAATGGTAATTTGCAAGTGCCTCAAATGGACAGAAAATAGTTTTCATTATTTTTACTTGATGAGGAGTGGAGTCGAGCACTGTGTAAAAGCTCAGATACTATTTAGTCTGTGGTGTTCCCTGACAGGTGGCTGTGAGTGGTACAGCATGTCCCATCCTTGGAGCAGGTCTTGAGAGGTTGGGTTCAATTCCTGGGCTCAGCAGTAACCTTCTGGGTGACCTTGGGTGGAGGAAGCAGCTTGTTTGCTGCCTTTGTCAAAATGCTTTGAGAATTACAGACACATGCTATATAGAGGGAAGGCATGACTGTTGTGTTGATGGGTGTTGGGGAAACATGGGTTATAAAAGAACAAATGAGTGTAACAAATAACAAAGAGGAGCAGGAAAGCACTGGAGAAGGCAGGAAGGGGCAACTGCTCTTCTCTGCTTCTGTGGGACCTGAATGAGAATGTCTGAGTGCCAATGTACTCATGCCCTTGGCACCAGGACTTCTGACAAATCAGCCAGTCTACTATCATATTGGCTTTTCCTTCTGCTCTCTGCAGACCAAATGATGTCCTTTGAAGAAGCTGTAATTACAGAAGAGCCCAGTAGCACTTTCTTGTGGTGGTAATGGATATATCAGTACTTCCACAAAGTCCCTTGTGAGGGATTTATAGCTCTGCCATTAATATTAGCCACACAATGGGTGTATAAGCCGCTTGCCCAAAAGTCTTAAAAAAAAGTTTAAAGGAGCGTAGCAAATCTGAGTAGGCCTTGTCCAGAAGCAAACTTGCACTAGTTTGATAGAGTGATTTTAATGTGGTTTGGTTAGAATAT
>NW_027145488.1:0-18146 GCF_026170545.1 Melanerpes formicivorus | reverse complement strand
ATATCTATATTGTGGCTTGTGTTAAACCAATCCCCACAGTTATTATGTGGAAGCATTCTTGAAGATAAGTGAGGCACTCAAGTTAGGGCCTTCTTTGTAAAATCCCTTTTGCTATGCATGACATGTACTCTGTATTTTTTTTTCCTGCAGTAAATTATAAAGCTTTTTTTCTGTCCATGAATCTCCTTCTAAGGAAACGCATACAGCCTAATAACACTTGCCTTGAGAACTGTGCATTGCCTCCACTACAAAGCCCTGTTTTCATTGAAGAGATAATTATAATATGGTTTAATGTTCTTGTCAACCCTGAAACACTGTCCCTAAAGAGTACTATTCTGGAGGATGTCTTTTTTTTTTCTTTTTTTTTGAAGAGAGTTGAATGTAGCTAAGAACACACATATAGCCACACACACTTCTGATTAAACCAAGAAGACAGATTTTTTTATACAAAATGTGCTTGCTGAAAAGAATTCTGTGTTTTCTAAGGTGTTAATTTAGAGCCGTTTCTTCCTCCAGATTTCACTGTTAAAATATAGAAAGTTTTCTGCTGCCTTTCCTCCCCCCTCCCCCCTCAGTTATATTATTTATAGGCCTTAGATCTATACAAGGACATAAACTCTTAATAATAATTAAAATGCTTTTAATGTGCTTTGCTTTGAGGTACAGACTTCAAATGAGTAAAAAAGTCCAAACTGGAACACAAATGGTTCTTCCCAGGCAACAAACATGCTTGGCTGTTGAAATGGTGTAATTTTCTGCTTTACTTAGTAAAAACAGCAATTACTTATTTGTTCCATATTCCTCCCCAAGCACAGATGCTACTCAGTCTGTCCATTTTTTTGAGTGTCGAGCAGGCTGCACATGCTTGTGTGGATACGCGTGCATGTGCTTTAATGTGATGCAAGTCAAGTTTTCCCTGTGTACACCATACTCTTAACAGTATTTATTTGCCACTGCTGTCAGTTTACCACCAGACCAAGATAATGGTGTGCTGGAAGCAGCTGTGGCTGCAAAAGTCTCACTTAAATGTCTCTCCTGATGATGGCAAACGTTTCCAGGTGCAGCTTTGCAAAGCATCAAGCTGACCTTACAAACTAGTGCGAGGACAGATACAAGCCCGTTGGTCACACTAGTTGCGACTGCAGCCTGGTTGGACAGATCTTTAACGTTGCTTTCACTGTATTGTCTTTTGTGGTGGTCTGGTGATTGTGACAGTGCCTGGTGCTGCTAAAAGCTATGCTGTCTGAAGCAAAAGGCCTTTGAGGGAGATGAAATTGCATGCTAGCTGAAAGCAATGTAAAACTCCCCTTGGCTTCAGGCAAGCTGGGATTCCCCTCTTGGGTTTCAAAGCTCAGTTCAAGGTCGGTAAGTAAGAAAAATGTGGTTATCTGCCATGCTTACAAAAAATACATATGAAAAAAAACCACCAAACCTGAAAGCCTAAGGACAACACAAATCTTTCACTGCTCATACAGTGAGCACAAGTCTGGAATTGTGTGGCTCAGCATAATGCAACCTGATTGCTTGTATCAGGTGCTTGAATGGCATTATATTAAAGATTTAATTAGTGTAATTCTGGAGAGGTAGTATAAAAAAAACCATAATACCTGGCAAAAAATGTATTGTCTGAAATTTTTTTATAATGATAGTTTGGTTAGTCCTGAGGTGTTGGGTGTTAGGTTGGACTTAATGATCTCTGAGGTCTTTTCCAACCTTATTGATTCTATGATTCTCTGATTCTATATCATCATTAGCAATCTATTTGCTTGTTCTGAAGTCAAATGGAATTTATTTTTTTTCTCTGAGGAGGAATTTAAAAGTAAGGCTTTAAATTGGTATTGTAAATAATCTCTCTAGAGAAGCTTTTCACTGTGAAAACTTCCTCAACAGTCAAGTGTTAAAAACATTTATGGTGCTGCACAGTTTAAATGCATCCTTGAGATTTTTTCCCCCTCAGGTTTATACATTCAAGTTAGTTAGCAACCGTTCAAAGAATAAGCAAAAGTTTCTGGCAGAATAAATGCTTTATAGGCACGTCAAGTATGTTTTGTTTCACCCACTATTTTCCTTTTGTTTTGTAGGAGGAAGGAAAAATAACCAAAATACAAAATCTTAGTTAAGCAATGTAGATGCTGAGTGGCATGTAAAGGAATCAAAAATGCCAGTTTCCTGTTGCCCCTTCTTTTCATAGCTTTGAATTTACTACAAACATTACTTTTAGGATTGGTTTTAACAAGATATACTGTGTTCCTATCTACTTTTTTAAATGCAACTCAGCACCTAACGTTTTGCTGATTGATTGATTGATTTTTATTCACTTGAGTTTGGGTTTGTTCAGGTTTTTTTCTTGAACTACTCCTTTCCTTTTGTTGAACAAATAACTATTGTAGTAGTAAATAATTGACAAAAATATTAAAGTCTTTCCCAATAGGTGAATGGACATTTGTGATGGTATGCCCTCACTTTTTTCAGGGTATATATTCAATTTATTTTAAAAATTCTTTTTTATCTTATCTGTGGCACTGTCACATATAAATCCGTTGCCACATTGGATGTTCACAGCTATGACTCAGTGATCTCTGTCTAATAGACAGGTATCTTTGCTTTAGTACATCCTCACAAATTGCCCTCTCTGAGACTATCTCTCTGTGTGGAAGGATACTTCCCGGAAGCCCATTTTGTACTGTCCTCTTCCTACTGCACAAAAGCACACTTGTCAAGGCAAGTGTTCCTGCTCCACTTTTAACACATCCTTAATGTTCCACTCTCCTTTTCTATGTAATTTTGTAGATAAGGAATTGTTAACCTCCAGATACTTTTGGTGGTTGTAAACATCAACCAACTTGATTTTTACACCTAGTGTTTTTGAAGGTACTTGATTTGCAGCTTTCACATCCAGATGTTGAGATGAAGGGTGCAACTGCATGGAAGGCTGCATTGTTCTTGTTGACGACCAAATCTGTTTAAGCGAGTAAATACTCACTTTGACCCCGTTTTATCTGGAAATTCCCATTGGTTTCATATTCATAGAATCATAGAATGGTTTGGCTTGGTAGGGACCTTAAAGATCATCAAGTTCCAACCCCCTGCCATTGTCAGGGCCACTTCACTGGATTGGGTTGCTTTAAGCCCTATCCACCATGGCCTTGAACACTTCCAGGGATGGGGTATCCACAAGCTATTTGAGCAAGGTGTTGTGGTGTCTCACCACCCTGACAGTGAAGAACTTCTTCCTTTAATTTGTCTACCACCTTTCAGTTTAAAACTGTTACCCCTTGTCCTATCGCTACATGTCCTTGTAAAAAGTCCCTCTCCATATTATTGCCATGAGATGCAAATTGATTCACTGCTATTTTCTTGCCTGTTAAAAGACTGGAGCAAAATTTTGCTGAACTTCTCTTTTTATAACATTGTTATTATTAACCTTATTTTCTTTTATGATGCTGGCATTTATCCAGCCTCTGTATCTCCCTGCATCCTACGTTCTTAGAAGCCTTTTCTCATAAGGGAAGGCTGCAAAGACATGCAACAGATCAAGACAGCCTCATTAAGCCTGGAAAGTAAAATATTTGGGAGTTAGGAAATGTCAGAATTAAGGTAGCCAATGCATTTGAAGTTCAGCCTCCTTACATGTTTGCGTGGTAGTGTAGTTGTTTAATTACAAGATCATATATGAGGTTTTCTACAGGACCCCTGCCTCAGTGAACAGGATGGACAATGCTGAGTTAATGAGCAGTTATTCAATATTTTGTTTTCTCCTAATTTTTCAATGTGTAGCCCTAGGCCTTATTTACTGCACACTACTGAAACCCTGCTGTGAAGACAGAATTGTTAATTTCCTCATGAGCTTTTCTATGGCACTTATTGCTATAAATATCTGAATGCTTAACAAGCATTAATTAATTTATCTTCAGAAAACCCTCGTGATGAAAAGGGCTGGTATTACTACTGTTTTACAAATAGGGAGCTCAGGCATAGGGAGATGAGTCATGAATGTCCGATAAATTTGGGTGTTCAGTTGTTCAGCTTCCAGTTAAGGAGGTAGGGATCTGTATTTCAGCATTCAATTTTGAGGCATCTTGCCATCAGAGCAGAAAAGTAGCACTAGATTAGGTAAATAGATTTTCGCCATTGTTACTAGAAGAACTAGTGAGAGCAGCTTGCAGGAAGCACTAATACTGTTTATTGCACTAATAGCTTTCATGGGGGGGGAGGAAAAAGGGAAGGGAAAAAAAAACACACACACACAAAAACAACAAAAAACACAACCACAATTTTGGGACATGAAAATCTTCATCTGCACTCTTCTAGTTTTGAATGTGCCAAGTAGAAACTTCTGAAGAGACCTGCAGAGAATTATGGCTGCAACCTCACTACACCTGAGGAGCAATACTACAGAATACCGTTCCTTATATCACAGCTTATTCATAGATTTTATGTTCACACTGTGGATTTCAAGAAAGTGCTTTCTTCCACTCGAGATTCAGAGCTCTTAGCCCTTCATTAGACTTGCTTATCTAAGCTTTTATTTCCAAGCACATTTTGATATTTGATTTAGTTAAGTAGCAGTCTTCCAGAAAAGTGCAGAAACAAAAATGCTGATAAAAATGTCCTCTTACTTTAGAAACTGCTCTGTGATAGGAAGCAATGGCATCAGTTCATCTGTATTTTTGAGATGATTCAAGCCTATATTTCCAAAACTTTAACTAGTGATGGGTTAAACTATGACTTTCTAGATGAAAAGGCAGAGGCATTCACTTGGCAGAGGGCAGACCCAATTCCTGTCCTTGCTCCAGTTAGCTATCCAAGTAATTGGTATTAATTGTTTGTATTGTAAGGAAGTAGTTTTTAGATGAGCCTTCATAGACTGGCCTCAAAGGTCATGCTTGGGCTTGGTTGTATCATCTCCCTCCCTCAGATCCAATGAATGTATCACTGCATTCCAACTAGCACCACTTCTGCATTGTGTCCCCACGTAAGGGTAAGACCTTAAAAAAACCCCAAACCTCATAATAAACACACAGGCAAATAAGCAAAAATTATCTTGGGTTCATACAGACAATTTTCCTTATCCAGTGTTGATTCAGCTCTGTCCTATATAACATCTCTGTAAAAATATGCTATTGAAGACAGTTTCAGCAGCTGTGTGTTCTGAGGGCTGAATCTGGATTGCATAGAAATGTCAGCTTGGCTGCTTCATAACTTCCTGTTAGTTTGCCTGTCAGTGGTAGTATTTTCGTATGGTTTTTGCAGATCCGTAAGAGGATGTTTTAGCCTGAAGGGTTACCAAATCCCACGTGCTTTGTCAGTGTGGCTTGGGAGCTGGAGAGCACTGAGCTACAGTGGGCAACATGCAGGTAGTACTGCAAAATTGCATTTATTAATATGGCACTAAGGTAATGGGTGCTGTTACAGTGTTGGTGTCATCTGTGCAGGCATTATGCCTGGCTTAGTGTGGCCTGGCCTTGCCACCTCTGCTTCCAGAACAGGGTTGGTGGCCCATGCTGTCTGTGGGGAAGGAGGGGGCTGTGCTCCTTCCTCAGCAAAGGGTTGAGGCAGGCAGGCAGAAGCCTTGCCCCCATAGGATAAGGGTGTCAAAAATCTGGACTGTAGAGAATGGAAGGGAAATGGGGATTGTAGTGCCCTTAGGGCTTTCTACCGCAGACTATGAACGTTGCAGGAGCCACAGCCTGACAAAGTTCCACTGCCTTCTTGTCTAACAATTGAATTATACTTTGTAGTACCTATGATACTTTTAAATATTTGGTTTGTTGTTGTTTTGGGGTTTTTGGTTGGTTGTTGGGCCTTTTTTTTTTGGGGGGGGGGGGGGGGGGGGGCGGGCAGAAATCTCTGCAACTAAAGGTGCCCAGCTGAATCAAAGGCCATTGCAGCTGATGTGATACTTACTGACGCAGCTCTGTCTTGTCCTTTCTCTTCCTCAGCACATTATTTCAGTCCATTCTCCTGAGGCTTCTCGTTTACTTCAGCTCCCTTACCATACCAGGATTAGCTTTCCTTTTAGGACTCAGCATTTTGGGGAAGGTATTGCAGAATGTGTAAACCAAATGCCACCTTACCATGGTTTCCCAGAACTGCTGGTAGCCAGTATCATGGGGCAAGAGGTTCAGGGTCTGTACCTGAACTGTGCAATGGGCTCCCTTGAGGGGACAGGTTACACAGAGTCTGGTATGACCAAGGGCTTCAAGTGGAAGGAGCACAGTAAAACATGTAGATTAGTATCATCTTAAATGAACAAATCATCCCTGCCTACGTTGAATTGCAGATTTTCAGAGGCTTTTAACTTGGGTAAATTTGGGTGATTTCTAATGAGTATGACAAAGACATATGCAAACTACAAAAGACTCCCTGTCCTCCTTGCTATGTTGGAAGTAATTTGAAAGGTCTTGATAACTTCAGTATGCACAACAACCTCACTCTTTGAAATTACCTGTTACAACTGTGAAAGTCCCAGAACTTCAGACGTATAACACAGAGTTCCTGGCCCTGCTGTTAACAGTATTGTGTGCAACTGAAAATGAGTACCTGACAATGTAGTAATAGGCCACAATATGATCCTATTGTAGGTATTCTACTTCTGTGAGGAAAACTGAATGTAGATAATGAAGTTTCTGTGTTAATAGAGAAACAAAACTTTCTGCAGGGTTCATAGAGAAAAATGGGTGGTTTTCCAGTCTGCTTAGACTGCAAATCCCAGAATGTAGAAGAAAATAACTAATCCAAGCTGTAGGCAAATAGACAGACATCCCTTTCCAATGCTCAGGTGCAGAGCCAACTAAATGTGGAGGTTTGAGTTTTTGTTAACAAAAAGACCAACATCCCTAATGCAGACCCCCTGCTATTGGAACACCAGAAGTATTGGACTAGCAAATTAGAACACAGGAAATCTGCAACTGCAGAAAAACTCGGGTCTTGTGATTGTAGCAATTGTTTACATCTTTCTACAGCAAAAAGGCTGTTTAATCGTGTTAAATTGCAACTTTGTGTTCAGATAGCAGGCACTCACATTATTGTCCTTGTGAAGACGAGTTGTCACTCCTGCGATCTAGGTTGCTCTCACAACAAAGAGGCAATAAAGCTTTCTGTTTGAAATAGAAGAATTTCTTTTTGTGCTAGGCTGTGCAACAGTTTTCCTTGTACGAACCCTAAAGTTTAGCCTTTCCTAATTGGTACTGAAATGAAAATTAATCAGTTCGAGGGAAGGGAATTCACAGCTGAATCCTAATTACTGCAGAGAAAGTAAGCAAAACTGTGCCCGGGCTGTGCGAAAGCATGGCGTAGGAGTGAAATGCTTAGCTTGAGCTTGTTAGCTGGAACTGATGTCCCAAAACAGCTCTGTGTGTTTGCTCTTACCAGCAGCTGGTAGCTAGGTCATAGCTGTGCATTTTGGAGCCAGCCATGCTGGTTGAAAATGGCATCGTTTCCCATCTCACTGCCACTCCGGGAGAGTGGATTGCTCCCGTAGGTCTGCCTCGGAGAAGTTCAATACACGCTAATGGGGCTCATTGTGCTTGGAGCAGGGCTGGGGGCACTCATGCAACCCCTTCCCACCAACACAATTGTGGAGGTAATGGCATCTAGTCTGTGATCTCAAGCACCCCAGGTTGATGCCGTCCCAGGTTAGGTTCAGAAGAGGACATCTGTCTGCCGCCTTTAATCACCGAAAGCTGTAGGTGTCCTGCTGGCAGAGGCTTTATGGTTGCCGATCAGCACAGTGCTCACTGGAAAGCATTTCATGTTCTTCTTTTTCTCTGCCTAGCTGAACTGCATAGGCTTTCTTCCAACATGGGTACTCAGTCAATGAAAACACATATATAATCAATTTAATAAAAATGAGAGGGCTTTCCACATTCTTCATGAAGACTAAATTCATCCATTGGCTGGTGTGGTACATCTCTACTAAGATCCTGTTCAGATGACATTAGACCTGGCTGAAAAATGTAAAGCAAAACATCCAGAGTTTTGGATTTATTTTTTTTTCTCTCTTGATGCTTCTTCTGTGTAAAGAAGACAGCATTTTGTTTTCTTCTCTTTTTCATTCTTTTTCTGTCCTCACTTTCTCTTCCACTTAGTCTTCCTTTTTCTAGTTTGCCTTTGTGAAAATAGAGGACCAATAAAATGAATATGGTTGCTCAGGTTGTGCCCCTATGCTTTGCCTCCCAATTTTGACTGAAAGAGTGCAATGTCAAACCTTTGATAGTTCGGGGGGGTTTTGTTAACCATTAATACAAAATCATTTCAACCTGCTCTAGTCAGTAACAGCTTCACAGTACTCTTGGCAGTTGTTGGTAAGCAGCAGTAAGTAGCGATGAAATTCTGTAGCAGCAAGATGTAGGTTTCTATCCTTCTGGTTTTTGTAGAGGTCATGAGGGAACATGATACTGACCTCATACACCCTGTGCAATGCAGAATTCTTCATCTGTTTCTGTAAAGGGCAAAAGTCACCACAGCTGGAGCTGCACAGAACAAGAAAAGATTGTGCCTTCTGCACTCTTTTCTGAAAACGTAAGAATTTTAATTAGTGATAAATATTGACTTGTACAAAATTCTTTTTAAAAAGACCTACAACGAATTGATAATCTGATGCCAAAAATACAGGTGTTTGTCTGATTCTTCAGCATACACTTGTTTCCTCTCTTGTTCTGCTCTGGAACTGCAAAACAGTCTTTATGCTTGCGTATTTTGAGACTTAGGAAAGAGGAAACAAGGAAAGGCTGAACTTGACAAAAGCTTACTTGGCAATTATCTTTGGCAATGCCAAAGTTTATTAACTGTTGGGTTTATATTTTTTTCACAATAAAAAGTAGAAATTAAATCCTACTGTGCCCATTGGAGGCTTCTTCCAAAGGAGAGTTGCTGATGAGCTATTCTTCCAATGATTGTGCTGGTTTCTTCAAATAACAGCATTACTGTGCTTTTTTGTCAAAGTGAGTGTAATTTGCATGGCATGCTTCTGGGGACTGCCCAAAAGCACCCTGCTGCTGCTAGAGTGAATATAATACTTACTGAAGTATCAAGCAAGTTTAATCCAAAGTCTTATGTGTCTTTAATGCAGGCCCATAAAATGTGCAAATTTGTGCTTGCCAGGCAGCTCCTGAGGAAGTGTGCTATGGGATGAGGAGTTGGGAATATATTCTCTGGTAGGAATCCTACCTAAATGGACCTAGGGACCATCTCTGCTGATGATTATCCCATCCCAGTGGGCTGCCAATTGGTCTTGGCATCCTGCAAAGAACAGCTGGTGTGGGCTGGTGTGATACCACAACTGCCCTTTGCCTTGTACTCAGAGGTCGTCGGCTACTAAGCTGTGCCACCCACTAGCCCTGCTTCTTGGGATGGCGTCTCAGGGCTTGTTTACTCTGCAACATTTCCATCCCATGTGGAGTCTCTGTGCAACAGGTGAAATCATGGCATAGCCACCACTTTCTCTGGGGCTGAGGTTTTACCTTGCCTGTTGTAGGTGCCAAATAACCTACCTGCCCACACTGACACTGGGCCTCGAGCAACCCTCCACCAGCACAACTCAGGAGGTGGCCCACATGTTGTATGGGCAAAGCTACACAACTGGGGAATGCCGGCTGTGGCTTCTTCTGCCAGTGCAGAGCCACTCAGGCTGAGCACTGCTGGGACTAGAGGGGGCCACAACTGCCATCACGTACCCCAGTGTCCTCCCTGCTCACAGCAGCAATGCTAGTCCTTCTTTTGGCTCGTGTATGCGCCCTACACCTGGAGCGGTGTGAAACAGGGCATGGCAGTGCTATAAACACCTGCACAGCTGTGTGGGGGTGAGAGTTGACCAGTGGCTCCTTCTCCTGGCCAATCCAGTTCCTCAAGCTATAGTGGATTTGCTTCCACCAGGGTACATGCCCTGTCCAGCACCCTACCTGCACCTTCAGAGTTGTTTTTTTACAGGTGGTTGGTTTCCAGACTGAGAAATGGGGGTGGCCATGCAATACGCTCGTGGCTATGCCGGATAGGTTTAGCCCTTTGCCAGGGTGCTGCTTTGCTTCTTCCTCTCTCCAGGCAGCGGTGCTTGCTAGTGGGAATACAGCGTTTGTCTGTCCGCCCATCGGTCCATGTAGCCAGCTGGGGAGTGGGGTGATTGTAGCACAAAGTTGCCGATCCAGATCCATTCCATTCCCCCGGCGGGTACGGCGGTAGCTGGGGCATCGTTTCAACGGGCATCGCAGCCGCAGAGGTTGGGACCTCAGTGGGGCCACAGTGTGCGGGACAATGAAAGGACGAGCAGACCCGGGAGGCCTCCGGCCAGGCTACGGGGCAAACAGATCCGCGCTCAACAAGGAGAAGGTAAAAGCCCGTCGAGCCTCCTCGCTTTAATAGCCACGAAGGAAGAGGACTGCTCCACACACAGAAGGCTGGTCGCGGCTTTCCCCCAAAGCCGGCCAGCGGCAGATGCGCGAATTCTTAGCCGAAGCCCTGAGCGGCCGCGGCCTAGGCAGGCCCGGCGCAGCCCTACGCTCGCCGCACCGCGGGGCGCGGCGGCCGCTAGATGGCAGTGCTGCCCCGGCGAAGCGGCGCGCGGGCGGGGCCGGAGCGGGGCGGGGCGGGAGTGCCGGCTGGGTGGCCCGCCGCGGGCAGCGCGAGTGCCTGGCTCGCGCACCCTCTCCGAACTCGAGGCGCGATGACGTCACGCACCTGCAGGCGCGGCGGGCCCCGGGGGACGGAGGCAGTCCTGGCCTCTGCCGCGGGACGCCGTGGGAACCCCCCCTCGCTCACCCCGCGGGAGCTGCCCCGTCGCCAGATGCAGCCCCGCGCTGCGTGTTCTGCTGCCGTTGCAACATGATGAGCGTGTAGATACATAAAAGCTTACCGCCCTGTACATGTTTGTAGATCGAACTACCCTGTAAAATACATACGTGCACTGTTAATGTCTTCCTTCGTCCCAGAAGCTTCTTCCATCACTTTAATTTCTATTTTCTAGGGGGTAACTGCTGCAAGTACTTTGCTTTTAGTAGAGCCTTTATTGTGAACCATAGGTAAATTGTTCCAAACTAGTCATATAAATAGCAACAATTCACTTTAGTACCTCCATCAAGATTGCCGCACTTTTACAGCCAGCTAGGCAAACATTAATACCCTGGCTGTTCCCAACCAGCCTGATGAAAGAGCAGAGACAAAATGTCAAGTGATACGGTATAAATGCATAGGCCTAAATCTTCCGTGCTGTAAATTGAAACACTGGCATTTCATCCAAAGGAATTACAGCAGTTTATTGCAACGTAAAATTAGGCTGGAGAATTTTAAATGTGACCATGGTCAGATAATATTCAGGCAATTCCTAATGTTCTGTTGTAAAGGAAGGAACTCTCTTTCAATCATCACCTCCATGAAATGACGGCTGGTTGAGGCAGCCCTGCTTCTGCTGCTTGGTGAGATGTTCAGAGCTTACATGCAAGAGTGATTCATCTCTGCGCTTCTTGGTTGAGATAACAGCATTGCAAACCCGGCTGTTAAGGTTAACCTGTATACTGCATAAGGACAACAGATGGAAATTCTGGTTTAGAGCCACCGCAAAAAAAGTAAAAACATGTTCCAAAAAGAAAAGGAGCTTGTATTTCTGTGTTTGAACCTTTGATCTTCGTTCACATCTGAAGGGAAGAGTAGACCTTTTGCTAAAGACACATGGTTTTGCATCTGTGAAAACACAGCTGTATGGAGCAAAACAAAAGTGGTGCAAAACACAATGGTTTTGCTGTGTCAGTGTAGCTGTTGGTGTTAAAATGCTTTAGAAATGGGGGGGGGGTGTGGTGTGTTGAAGAGCCTTTCAGAAAGTGTCTTTACACAATTGTTGAGGTTTTTACTCTGGATTTTAAAGTTTGCTGGTGATGAGAGACAGCTGCTACCTAAATGTTTAAAGTGAACTCGTGGGGAAGTCTGACATTCTCTCAACAATGCTATTTTAACAGTGTTCTAAAAATACATAAGTAAACCCATCAAAACTTATAGGAAAATCCACACTGGCAATTCAGATATAAAAATAATCCATGTCTCATTAATGCTGTAATTCATAACAGTGTATGTGCAATATACAGCTATGTCATGATAACATACTTTCCAGAGTTGCCTGATTGCACCCCCTAAAAGTGAAGGGATGTCACCCGGTTGCATCTAAGCATGACGGCAGAGCTGCTCTCCAGTGTCTGCCTGTTCTCTCCTGCCTCCCCACATTTGCTGCATTGCCATCCCAGCAATGTCCCCAGACACTTTGCTGCCTTGCTGCATAGCCCAGCACCTACCTATCCCTCCCAGCACCTACCTGTCCCCTGTCCCAGCACTGACACTTGTGTCAGGACCCTGGTAGTGGTATTTGTTTTCTGCCTTAAATCCCTGCTCAGTCCAGTTGGTTTATTACAACCGACAGAGAGAGGAGCTGAAACTGAGGAAGGCTAAATGTGCACGTGCGAGATTATTAATTTTTTTAATACAAAGAAACATTGTTTCATTCTTAACTACTTGATTCCTTTTGGAACAAGGAGGCAATCTGACTCCATTTTTAATCCTTGACATCAGACAACAGTGCTTTACTCTTAAAAATTTATCCATCCTGGAGTCTTACAATAAATTGTCAAATGTGTTTGGGTTCCTAAGCATGCAGCTGGTGCTTAATGGGATTTTCAAAAGAGCATAAGCAGGTTAGAGACATCCTCCCATCCATTGAAATCGGTGGGATTTAGGTACCTATCTTGCTCAGTTGCTTTTGAAATCCTGCCAGGTGCCCGTCTGCATCTTCAGTTGCCCTGGAAAATCTGGTCCCCATCTATCCCCATGACTCCCCCCGCTCCATTCCTATCAGTATTTGTCTCCCGTCTCTGTCTCCTGCACTCTGGCCTGTATTGATGCTGGAGTCTCTTCCTTTGTAGTTCCTAACACCAGGGAGATCCCTCTCCTTTCTCTCTACCAAACTGGCTCTTCAGCTGGTTAGAGGCTCAGTTGAACAGCTATGAGTGTGCCCAGATTTTACAAATTAGTTCCTCTCTCCTCCCAATGATTTTTAATTATTTCTTGGTGTTGTTTTGACTGTGTAAAGCATTTAGGGTTAAAAGACTGTGCAAACGGGTGCGAATGTGAGAGAATGCCCTGTTACGTCTCTCTGTTAGGTTTTGTGCGTCTCTAGGCTGAATGCAAGGAGATGGGGAATTAATTTCCCCATCAGCCTGTCCCTCCCCATCCTCTGAAACAGTAAAGTGATCAATGGATTTTGTATTTAAAGTCGAGAAAAATGAGTATTTTAATTTCTGTCTCAGACATGGATAGGGGTGACTCGCAAGGGCTCCTTGTGCAAGCAGTTCCCCATCTGTAAAATGGATCCCGTTTGTATGGGTATGGAGCAAGGGTAATTAATTAGTGTTTGTACAGCCCTTTGAAAATCCTCAGACAGAAGGTGCTAGAAGGTGCTGTGGGTTGGCCTGGGGCTGAAGAGACTCACCCCAGAGCCTGGCTGCCCTCGGAGCCCCATGAGGGTGCAGACACAATGCTGCCGGCCAATTCTGTTGCCAGGTATATTTTCCATTTTCTTTAGAGGAAAACAAATTGGATAGGGAATTATCGGCGCGTACACCTCCCTCACCACCAACTGTCTCCTCCTTTCCCAGGATTAACAACAGCTTCATTAGAAAGCTGACCAAAAAAAAAAATAGTATTAGAATATTACTAATATTAATAGGCTGGGTAACGGAGGGACAATAGTTCTTGTCCCAGCCTTATGCAGAAAGTTTTCTCTTTGAAGTGGTTGCTTCCCCCTTGCCCTGCCGGGAGGGAAGGGGGAACAATTGTCAGAGATCTAAAGCCAGCCAGGAATGCTGAGCTGATGGCTTTCCTGCCTGCCCCCTGCCCGCACCCCTGCCAGCCCCACACTCATGCCTGAATCCCTGCCCGCAACCCTGCATACATTCCTCTCTGCTTCTGCCTGCATGCTGCCTGCATCCCTGCCTGAACCACACACACACAACCCGGTACCTGCTGCTGCCTCAAATCCCTGTTTGTCTCCATCCACACCTCTTCCTGTCCCTGACCACATCCCTGCCAGCACCCCTCGCCTGCCCTTGCCTGCATCCCTGTCCACTTCCCTGCCTGCCCCAGCCCTCACCTTTTGCTGCATCCCTGCCTGCCCTCTGCCCGCCGCTGCCCATCGGGTTAGGGGTGTTCCGAGCTGCGTTTTGCCGTGGGGTCGGTGGGTGTCACTAGAGGCTCTAGTTTTCCCTCCCGGCCCGGCCGCCCCTAGCGTGGTGTGGGCCCCGCCGCCCCGAGCGGAGGGGGAGCTGTTGACCTCGAGGGTTATAAGCCCCCCACCCTACGTAGTGTCAAAAAGAGATTTTCATACAGACTGGTGAAGCATGGACGAGGGTTTGGGGTTTGGATTTTGTTTGTGTGTTTGTTTTACCGAGAGGATTGTCGAGGTTTTTCTTTCTCTGCGTGGGAAGGATACAGCACACCTCCCATGCCTTTTCTTGAGCACGGCTGGCTACCTCCACCTTAGGCTGCAAACCCGGCTGCTTGGAAGTGGCGCAATTCCCACTACGGTCCTTTAGCAACTGTAGAAATTAAAAGAAAAAATAAAGAAAAAAAAAAGGGGGTGGGGGGTGGGGGACGGACGGACGGACTCATGTTTCAGTTTTCCCCTTAACTGTCCTTTATGTTGGTGTGTAGATGTGTAAACACCTGCCTGCCGTCTGCAGCGAGGGTAAGAAATACTTACTTGGCTGAGGCTCATCAGTGAACATGAGCGAGAGAACTCCTTGCTTGACTTTGACCAGCGCACGAGAAGGGTATAAATATTTGTTCTGTTAAAAAACTAGACACTTGAACCATTTTCCCCCGTGAATTTTCTTGTATATCTCATGGGTACAGTTTCTTCTCCATCCAAGATTATTTTCCTGTAGGATTATGAGTTCTCCCTCTCCTTTTCCTTAACAAAACAAACCCCAGAGACTGAAAGATAAATACTTCTAAACATCTTCCAGTGTTGTGGGCTATGCACATTTCACAGTGTATTCCCAGTAATTTGCAACTTTTGAATGCTGGGCATTGTTTCTCTCAACTTATTGAAATGCACAGATAGGTTAAATTGGGGGGGACCCCAACCCTTATGACTTCTGTTTCTCTGCATATGCAAAGAGAGGGCAGCTTGACTCTTCCCTCAGCGTTTGTTAGTCACATCCTCTTGGCCATTGTTTTGCAGTTTGTGCTAGGAATCCAATTTATTTAATGGTAAAGAGACAGGGCTTGGCTGGGGTTTTGTTTTATTCCACTCGGTCTAAGCTGATCTGAGAAAACAGAAAACATACTAGCCACGCCAAGGGGCAGCTCCCCAAGATAGCTCCAGTCACCTTGCAAGAGGGATAAGGATCTCCCAAGTGACTGCATACAGAATATGCAACACTATTGCACTTTCAAACCAACTTTTGGTTGTATATTTAGTTTTTTAAGATCTCAAAAAGCATCCAGTGGATAGATAGATAGATAGAGAAACTTTGCTTGTTATTTCTGATGCCGGGATGCATGTAGAATAATTCTGTAAGCCTTAGAAGCTGGTCCCCTGGCTGATGTAGATTTCTTATTTCTTGAGAATCCTATCCCATGTCCTGTTTATAGCAACAGGCCTATTTCCAATGTCAAGAAGGAGTGGGGATAGACACATAATTTTCAAATTAGGAAATTATTTTTTTAGGGAAACAGAAATAAATAGGCTCCTTGTGAGAAAGGTGTGAGCTGCCTAAATTGAGAAACCATCCTGCCCTTGAAAGCTCCCAAGTTTCAAAATTTTTATTAGAAAGGATGTTGAGGACCAAATTTCTGATGTTGTTATGGCAACAGAAATAGTTGGGTGGCAATGTGAGTATCCAGAACGTCAAGATTGTAAGAAACCAGCAAAATAAGCACTGCATTGTAATTGGAAAACCAATTTGAACGATGGTGGCCAAGACTTAGACTTCTTTTATTCAATGCAATCCCCATTTTCATCTGTCCACCCATGCCGATGGTGCCTTAACAAAGGTGCCAGCAAGGCATTGCAATATTTTTTGCTCTTAAATGTGACCTAAGATTTCAGTTTGTTATTTTTGCTGTTGACTTGCTGAGCAATAAAGTTTCCTTACAATTCTATATTTACTCCTTCTTCAGTGCCTCCAACTTTATTTTTCTTTTCTCTTCCCCGCACACTCCCCCACCCCCCCCACCCCCCCGCCTTGCCGTTCTCTAGTGACATGTGCTCCAATCTCTTTTTGTCCCTGCACTCCCTATCTCGCCTGCTGAAGGACAGTCGGCAGTCCCTCCGTAAAAGCAGCCCAGTATACTCCTGTGAAACATCTGGAGTATTAAAATTCTGTCACTGCTTTCATTTCACTGTAGTTGAGGGAGTCCTGAAACCTCAGCCCCATGTCCCCTAGTTTAGAAAGAGACAAAGTATTTGGGAAGCTCACAGGTCCCTACTGTAACACGCTTCAGGGACCTTTTGTACAGCAGTTGAACGGGATGAATTTGCCAAGTTTCAAATTTCAGGGGCAGGCAAGACATTTGTAAATCAGCGTTTTTGTTATTCTGGAAAAGCTCTTTGATTTGCAGGCGTTTTGGGGTTTGTTGTTGTTTTTTACCTTTAATAAAAAAGAGATGGAGTGTGACATTAAGCAATTTTACAGCATTAGCAGCTTTGGGCTGTAAACAAAGACAAATGAATGCTGCTTATTTTCAGTCCCAGAAGTTTACTGTCAGTTGTTCCCAAACTGGGGACTTGATTCTACGGAATGTTTTTCAAGCAAAACACTGCATGATGTCTCGGAGAGTTGTGCCTGAGTAAGTACCCCAGAATCAGCCCCTCTGCCTGCTGAAAAAGAGAAATGCTAGTTATCTTCTCTAAAAGATTTTCTCCATGGCTGTACACTTCACGTTAACACTTTTGGTTTGCTTTGAGATTGTCTTGCAGATACAGTGTTCTTGATGCAAAAGCTGGAAAGCAAAAGGGAAATCAGTGGGTTTTGAATAAGGCTATTTTTCTTTTATTTTATTTTCTTTCCTTTTCTTTTCTTTCCTTTTCTTTTCTTTTATTTTCTCTTTTCTTTTTTCTTTTCTTTTCTTTTCTTTTCTTTTCTTTTCTTTTCTTTTCTTTTCTTTTCTTTTCTTTTCTTTTCTTTTCTTTTCTTTTCTTTTCTTTTCTTTTCTTTTCTTTTCTTTTCTTTTCTTTTCTTTTCTTTTCTTTTCTTTTCTTTTCTTTTCTTTTCTTTTCTTTTTTCTTTTCTTATTATTCCTTTAGAAATCTCCATATAAAACAAACCAAAAAAGCTTTTATTGAAGCATCTGATTTTAATTTAATGTGAGTTTTGTTTCAAGGCTCCTGAAAAAAATTAAAACATATTCCCCCAATGTTTCGAGCTTCAATTTTCAGCATTTTACAGTGTAAGATTACTTGACATTATTTAATTGGACATGAGGGTGTAATACAGGAATTTCCGTTATGTGATGGATTAATTGTTTTCCTAATACTTTAAAGGCTGAGATCCAAACATTTTTCCATTCTATTGCAAAATTAACTGCAATAAATCTGTCAGACCCAATTATTCATTTAAAACATTCCACACTGATTAAATCTGCACATTTGCCTGCGTGCGAGTGCGAGCAAGGGAAAGAAGGTGTGTGCAGAGGGGAGAATCCAGGTTTACTCTTTCTCCTCAAAACAGCAGCGATGTTAGAAACAAGTAATTTAAATTGAACCTGGAAAATGTGATTAGCTAAATAGTCTAACAAAAGGATGAAGCATTCGTGAACGCACGTCCCTGAGCCTCCCTGCCGTCCCTCCTTCTCCTCACGGCCACATCCGGACAGGCAGAAGTGTCACGTTTGGACATCTGATGCTATTTGAAAAGATCATATTTTACTTTTGGCGAGGGGAGTGGAGTGTTAAGGGGTTTTTTTTGCTTGTTTGTTTGTTTTTCTTTAGTTTGTTGATGTGTTCAAAGTCTCTAAACAAAGTCAGATGTGTTAACAGTCTTATTAACAATGTTAAAATGGAATTAACAGCTTGTGGATACCTCTGGAATACAATAGCATGTCAGCCTACCCTGCCCCCTTATAAATCGCGTCCCGCTGTCTTTCTTTTGTTTTGTGCCCAATCAGCA
>NW_027145487.1:7500-18169 GCF_026170545.1 Melanerpes formicivorus | reverse complement strand
ACACGGCGCCGGGTCCAGGGCGCCGGGTCCAGCCCGTCCCGGGGCGGGGACAGGTGGTGTCGTCCGTCCCCGCCCCCGTAACCTGCTCTGAAGCATCCGCTTCCCGCCGCGGTTCGCCCTCCACCCCCCCGCCGCACACGCAGCTGCCGCTTCCCGCCGCCTCTGCCCCCCGCCCCGGGATCAACCACCCGCCGGGTCCAGCCGGTCCCGGTCCCGGGAACCTGCTCCCGGGGCCAGCCGGAGCCACGCCCCCTCCTCTGACGCTTCCAGCTACCGCCTCCCCTCCCACCCCCCAAACTCACACTGGCCCTCGCCGGCCCGCCCACCCGCCTACCTGCTTGCCCGCCGCCGCTGGGTGGCGTGCCGGACACTCTCGCACACAGGTACACAGACAGGGACACAGGGACACAGGCACTCGGGCACACAGGGACACAGGGACACAGGGACACAAGGACACAGGGACACAGGCACTCAGGCACTCAGGCACTCAGGGACACAGGGACACAGGGACACAGGCACTCAGGCACTCAGGGACACAGGGACACAGGGACACAGGCACTCAGGCACTCAGGGACACAGGGACACAGGGACGCAGGGACACAGGCACTCAGGCACACAGGGACACAGGTGGCGGGCCGGAGGCCTCTCTCCACTGTGTGGCAGGGGTCCAAGAGCCACCCCAGCCCAACCCAGAGGGTCTTTTGCACCTCTCTAGAGGCCACCCAGAGACCCCAGGCCGCAGCAGAAGCCTCCCCCGCATGCTCTGCAGGCTTCCGACCCACCCCAGGCCGCAGCAGAAGCCTCCCCCGCAAGCTCTGCAGGCTTCCGACCCACCCCAGGCCGCAGCAGAAGCCTCTCCCGCACGCTCTGCAGGCTTCTCAGCCACCCCAGGCCGCAGCAGAAGCCTCTCCCGCACGCTCTGCAGGCTTCTCAGCCACCCCAGGCCGCACCAGAAGCCTCTCCCGCACGCTCTGCAGGCTTCTCAGCCACCCCAGGCCGCACCAGAAGCCTCCCCCGCACGCTCTGCAGGCTTCTCAGCCACCCCAGGCCGCACCAGAAGCCTCTCCCGCACGCTCTGCAGGCTTCTCAGCCACCCCAGGCCGCAGCAGAAGCCTCTCCCGCACGCTCTGCAGGCTTCCGACCCACCCCAGGCCGCAGCAGAAGCCTCTCCCGCACGCTCTGCAGGCTTCTCAGCCACCCCAGGCCGCAGCAGAAGCCTCTCCCGCACGCTCTGCAGGCTTCTCAGCCACCCCAGGCCGCACCAGAAGCCTCTCCCGCACGCTCTGCAGGCTTCTCAGCCACCCCAGGCCGCACCAGAAGCCTCCCCCGCACGCTCTGCAGGCTTCTCAGCCACCCCAGGCCGCACCAGAAGCCTCCCCCGCACGCTCTGCAGGCTTCTCAGCCACCCCAGGCCGCACCAGAAGCCTCTCCCGCACGCTCTGCAGGCTTCTCAGCCACCCCAGGCCCCAACAGAAGCCTCTCCCGCACGCTCTGCAGGCTTCTCAGCCACCCCAGGCCGCAGCAGAAGCCTCTCCCGCACGCTCTGCAGGCTTCCGACCCACCCCAGGCCGCAGCAGAAGCCTCTCCCGCACGCTCTGCAGGCTTCCGACCCACCCCAGGCCGCACCAGAAGCCTCCCCCGCACGCTCTGCAGGCTTCCGTCCCACCCCAGGCCGCACCAGAAGCCTCCCCCGCACGCTCTGCAGGCTTCTCAGCCACCCCAGGCCGCACCAGAAGCCTCCCCCGCACGCTCTGCAGGCTTCTCAGCCACCCCAGGCCGCAGCAGAAGCCTCCCCCGCACGCTCTGCAGGCTTCTCAGCCACCCCAGGCCGCACCAGAAGCCTCCCCCGCACGCTCTGCAGGCTTCCCACCCACCCCAGGCCGCAGCAGAAGCCTCCCCCGCACGCTCTGCAGGCTTCTCAGCCACCCCAGGCCCCAACAGAAGCCTCTCCCGCACGCTCTGCAGGCTTCCGACCCACCCCAGGCCGCACCAGAAGCCTCCCCCGCATGCTCTGTAGGCTTCTGACCCACCCCAGGCCCCAACAGAAGCCTCCCCCGCACGCTCTGCAGGCTTCTCAGCCACCCCAGGCCGCAGCAGAAGCCTCTCCCGCACGCTCTGCAGGCTTCTCAGCCACCCCAGGCCGCAGCAGAAGCCTCTCCCGCACGCTCTGCAGGCTTCTCAGCCACCCCAGGCCGCACCAGAAGCCTCTCCCGCACGCTCTGCAGGCTTCCGACCCACCCCAGGCCGCACCAGAAGCCTCCCCCGCACGCTCTGCAGGCTTCTCCGCCACCACAGGCCGCACCAGAGGATCTTTTGCACCTCTCTGGACGCCACCCAGAGACTCCAGGCCGCACCAGAGGCCCCCCCCCCAACCATTTACAGGCTGCAGTGCCAGCCTAGGCCCCGCTGGCAGCCTCCCTTGTCTGCTTTGGAAGGCCTCCCATCCACTCCAGACCTGCCTGGAGGCCTCCCTCGACTGCTCCCGGGGCCCTCGAAGCCACCCTAGGCCTTTCTGGAGGACCTGCTCGACCGCTCGGGCGGCTTCTGACGCACCCTCGGCCATCCGGCGCCCAGCAGCTCCCAGGGCCAGGCACCGGCCTCCCCCTCCGGCCGCCCCTGGGGCCGGGGGTGGCTCGGACTCGGCGCCCCCAACGTGTCGTCCCGTCCCCCCCCCGCCCCGCACCGCCGAACATTCGCTGCAGCCGAGGGCTTGCCGCTCGACGCCTACCCCACCCGCCCAGCCCCCCGCTGCGGCCCGGCGCTGCCCCGGCCGCTGCGCCCCGCCTCTCATCGCTCCCCCCACCCGGCAACCGGCCGCCGGGCACGGCAAGTCCCAGGGCAGGGAACAGGTGCTGCCGGGACCCCGTGCTGGCTGCCGGCTTCCCGGGGCTGCCCCGGGCACGGACAGGTCGCCCCCCCGCCCCGGCGAATGTTCACCGAACCGGCTGCCGGCTGCCTTCGAGCACCCCCCGCCCCCCGCCACTATCGTCCCCCCCGCCCCCCCTCCGCCTCCGCTGCCGCTTCTCCCCGCACCGCCTCCACTGCCTCCCCCCGCCGCCGGCGAACGAGTCGCCGGATCCGTAGGGTGCCGGGAGCCCGAACGGCGAGCGGCTCCGGCTGCTGCCGGGACCGCGGGGATTCGAGCCGGTCCGGCCGCGGCCGGGACCCCGTGCCGGAAGCCGGCATCCCGGGACGGCCCCGGGACGGCCCCGGTCGCCGGCCGGGTGACGTTCAGCGAAGCGGCTGCCGCCAGTCTTTGGGCCTCCCCCGTGCCGGGGCCGCGGGGCTTCGAGCCGGTCCGGCCGCGGCCGGGATCCCGGGCCGGACGATGGCTTCCCGGGCCGGTCCCGGTCGCCTCCCGGGTGACGTTCACCGAAGCGGCTGCCGGCTGTCTTCGAGCCCCCCCCCCCCCTCCGCCTCCGCTGCCGCTTCTCCCCGCACCCCCTCCACTGCCTCCCCCCGCCGCCGGCGAACGAGTCGCCGGATCTGTAGGGTGCCGGGAGCCCGAACGGCGAGCGGCTCCGGCTGCTGCCGGGACCGCGGGGATTCGAGCCGCTCCGGCCGCGGCCGGGACCCCGTGCCGGAAGCCGGCATCCCCGGACGGCCCCGGGACGGCCCCGGTCGCCGGCCGGGTGACGTTCACCGAAGCGGCTGCCGGCTGTCTTCGAGCCCCCCCCCCCTCCGCCTCCGCTGCCGCTTCTGCCCGCACCCCCTCCACTGCCTCCCCCCGCCGCCGGCGAACGAGTCGGCGGATCCGTAGGGTGCCGGGAGCCCGAACGGCGAGCGGCTCCGGCTGCTGCCGGGACCGCGGGGGATTCGAGCCGGTCCGGCCGCGGCCGGGACCCCGTGCCGGAAGCCGGCATCCCGGGACGGCCCCGGGACGGCCCCGGTCGCCGGCCGGGTGACGTTCAGCGAAGCGGCTGCCGCCAGTCTTTGGGCCTCCCCCGTGCCGGGGCCGCGGGGCTTCGAGCCGGTCCGGCCGCGGCCGGGATCCGGGGCCGGACGATGGCTTCCCGGGCCGGTCCCGGTCGCCTCCCGGGTGACGTTCACCGAAGCGGCTGCCGGCTGTCTTCGAGCCCCCCCCCCCCCCTCCGCCTCCGCGGCCGCTTCTCCCCGCACCCCCTCCACTGCCTCCCCCCGCCGCCGGCGAACGAGTCGCCGGATCTGTAGGGTGCCGGGAGCCCGAACGGCGAGCGGCTCCGGCTGCTGCCGGGACCGCGGGGATTCGAGCCGCTCCGGCCGCGGCCGGGACCCCGTGCCGGAAGCCGGCATCCCCGGACGGCCCCGGGACGGCCCCGGTCGCCGGCCGGGCGACGTTCACCGAAGCGGCTGCCGGCTGTCTTCGAGCCCCCCCCCCCTCCGCCTCCGCTGCCGCTTCTGCCCGCACCCCCTCCACTGCCTCCCCCCGCCGCCGGCGAACGAGTCGGCGGATCCGTAGGGTGCCGGGAGCCCGAACGGCGAGCGGCTCCGGCTGCTGCCGGGACCGCGGGGATTCGAGCCGGTCCGGCCGCGGCCGGGACCCCGTGCCGGAAGCCGGCATCCCGGGACGGCCCCGGGACGGCCCCGGTCGCCGGCCGGGTGACGTTCAGCGAAGCGGCTGCCGCCAGTCTTTGGGCCTCCCCCGTGCCGGGGCCGCGGGGCTTCGAGCCGGTCCGGCCGCGGCCGGGATCCGGGGCCGGACGATGGCTTCCCGGGCCGGTCCCGGTCGCCTCCCGGGTGACGTTCACCGAAGCGGCTGCCGGCTGTCTTCGAGCCCCCCCCCCCCCCTCCGCCTCCGCGGCCGCTTCTCCCCGCACCCCCTCCACTGCCTCCCCCCGCCGCCGGCGAACGAGTCGCCGGATCTGTAGGGTGCCGGGAGCCCGAACGGCGAGCGGCTCCGGCTGCTGCCGGGACCGCGGGGCTTCGAGCCGCTCCGGCCGCGGCCGGGACCCCGTGCCGGAAGCCGGCATCCCCGGACGGCCCCGGGACGGCCCCGGTCGCCGGCCGGGCGACGTTCACCGAAGCGGCTGCCGGCTGTCTTCGAGCCCCCCCCCCCTCCGCCTCCGCGGCCGCTTCTGCCCGCACCCCCTCCACTGCCTCCCCCCGCCGCCGGCGAACGAGTCGGCGGATCCGTAGGGTGCCGGGAGCCCGAACGGCGAGCGGCTCCGGCTGCTGCCGGGACCGCGGGGATTCGAGCCGGTCCGGCCGCGGCCGGGACCCCGTGCCGGAAGCCGGCATCCCGGGACGGCCCCGGGACGGCCCCGGTCGCCGGCCGGGTGACGTTCACCGAAGCGGCTGCCGGCTGTCTTCGAGCCCCCCCCCCCCTCCGCCTCCGCTGCCGCTTCTCCCCGCACCCCCTCCACTGCCTCCCCCCGCCGCCGGCGAACGAGTCGGCGGATCCATACCGTCCCGAGAGCCCGAGGCGGCGGCACCCAGTGCGGGTCCGGCCGAGGCCGGGACCCCGTGCCTGTCGCAGGCTTCCCGGGACGGCCCCGGAACGGCCGCGGTCGCCGGCCGGGTGACGTTCTCCGAAGCGGCTGACGGCTGTCTTCGAGCCCCCCCCCCCCCTCCGCCTCCGCTGCCGCTTCTGCCCGCACCTCCTTCACTGCCTCCCCCCGCCGCCGGCGAACGAGTCGCCGGATCCGTAGGGTGCCGGGAGCCCGAACGGCGAGCGGCTCCGGCTGCTGCCGGGACCGCGGGGATTCGAGCCGCTCCGGCCGCGGCCGGGACCCCGTGCCGGATGCCGGCATCCCGGGACGGCCCCGGGACGGCCCCGGTCGCCGGCCGGGTGACGTTCAGCGAAGCGGCTGCCGCCAGTCTTTGGGCCTCCCCCGTGCCGGGGCCGCGGGGCTTCGAGTCGGTCCGGCCGCGGCTGGGACCCCGTGCCTGTCGCAGGCTTCCCGGGACGGCCCCGGAACGGCCGCGGTCGCCGGCCGGGTGACGTTCACCGAGGCGACTGCCGGCTGTCTTCGAGCCCCCCCCCCCCTGCCGGAGCCGCGGGGATACGAGCCGGTCCGGCCGCGGCCGGGACCCCCGTGCCGGAAGCCGGCATCCCCGGACGGCCCCGGGACGGCCCCGGTCGCCGGCCGGGCGACGTTCACCGAAGCGGCTGCCGGCTGTCTTCGAGCCCCCCCCCCTCCGCCTCCGCTGCCGCTTCTGCCCGCACCCCCTCCACTGCCTCCCCCCGCCGCCGGCGAACGAGTCGGCGGATCCGTAGGGTGCCGGGAGCCCGAACGGCGAGCGGCTCCGGCTGCTGCCGGGACCGCGGGGATTCGAGCCGGTCCGGCCGCGGCCGGGACCCCGTGCCGGAAGCCGGCATCCCGGGACGGCCCCGGGACGGCCCCGGTCGCCGGCCGGGTGACGTTCAGCGAAGCGGCTGCCGCCAGTCTTTGGGCCTCCCCCGTGCCGGGGCCGCGGGGCTTCGAGCCGGTCCGGCCGCGGCCGGGATCCGGGGCCGGACGATGGCTTCCCGGGCCGGTCCCGGTCGCCTCCCGGGTGACGTTCACCGAAGCGGCTGCCGGCTGTCTTCGAGCCCCCCCCCCCCCCTCCGCCTCCGCGGCCGCTTCTCCCCGCACCCCCTCCACTGCCTCCCCCCGCCGCCGGCGAACGAGTCGCCGGATCTGTAGGGTGCCGGGAGCCCGAACGGCGAGCGGCTCCGGCTGCTGCCGGGACCGCGGGGATTCGAGCCGCTCCGGCCGCGGCCGGGACCCCGTGCCGGAAGCCGGCATCCCCGGACGGCCCCGGGACGGCCCCGGTCGCCGGCCGGGCGACGTTCACCGAAGCGGCTGCCGGCTGTCTTCGAGCCCCCCCCCCTCCGCCTCCGCGGCCGCTTCTGCCCGCACCCCCTCCACTGCCTCCCCCCGCCGCCGGCGAACGAGTCGGCGGATCCGTAGGGTGCCGGGAGCCCGAACGGCGAGCGGCTCCGGCTGCTGCCGGGACCGCGGGGATTCGAGCCGGTCCGGCCGCGGCCGGGACCCCCGTGCCGGAAGCCGGCATCCCGGGACGGCCCCGGGACGGCCCCGGTCGCCGGCCGGGTGACGTTCACCGAAGCGGCTGCCGGCTGTCTTCGAGCCCCCCCCCCCCTCCGCCTCCGCTGCCGCTTCTCCCCGCACCCCCTCCACTGCCTCCCCCCGCCGCCGGCGAACGAGTCGGCGGATCCATACCGTCCCGAGAGCCCGAGGCGGCGGCACCCAGTGCGGGTCCGGCCGAGGCCGGGACCCCGTGCCTGTCGCAGGCTTCCCGGGACGGCCCCGGAACGGCCGCGGTCGCCGGCCGGGTGACGTTCTCCGAAGCGGCTGACGGCTGTCTTCGAGCCCCCCCCCCCCCTCCGCCTCCGCTGCCGCTTCTGCCCGCACCTCCTTCACTGCCTCCCCCCGCCGCCGGCGAACGAGTCGCCGGATCCGTAGGGTGCCGGGAGCCCGAACGGCGAGCGGCTCCGGCTGCTGCCGGGACCGCGGGGATTCGAGCCGCTCCGGCCGCGGCCGGGACCCCGTGCCGGATGCCGGCATCCCGGGACGGCCCCGGGACGGCCCCGGTCGCCGGCCGGGTGACGTTCAGCGAAGCGGCTGCCGCCAGTCTTTGGGCCTCCCCCGTGCCGGGGCCGCGGGGCTTCGAGTCGGTCCGGCCGCGGCTGGGACCCCGTGCCTGTCGCAGGCTTCCCGGGACGGCCCCGGAACGGCCGCGGTCGCCGGCCGGGTGACGTTCACCGAGGCGACTGCCGGCTGTCTTCGAGCCCCCCCCCCCCCTGCCGGAGCCGCGGGGATACGAGCCGGTCCGGCCGCGGCCGGGACCCCGTGCCGGAAGCCGGCATCCCCGGACGGCCCCGGGACGGCCCCGGTCGCCGGCCGGGTGACGTTCACCGAAGCGGCTGCCGGCTGTCTTCGAGCCCCCCCCCCTCCGCCTCCGCTGCCGCTTCTCCCCGCACCCCCTCCACTGCCTCCCCCCGCCGCCCGCGAACGAGTCGCCGGATCTGTAGGGGGCCGGGAGCCCGAGGCGGCGAGCGGCTCCGGCTGCTGCCGGGACCGCGAGGCTTCGAGCCGGTCCGGCCGCGGCCGGGATCTCGTGCCGAACGTCGTCTTCCCGGGACGGTCCCGGGAGGGCCCCAGTCTCCTCCCGGGTGACGTTCACCGAAGCGGCTGCCGGCTGTCTTCGAGCCCCCACCCCTGCCGTGGCCGCGGGGATTCGCCCCGGTCCGGCAGCTGACGGTTCCCTGTGTCGGACGCCGGCTTCCCGGGACTGCCCCGGGACAGCCCCGGTCGCCTCCCGGGTGACGTTCACCGAAGCTGCTGCCGCCTGTCTTTGTCCCCCCCCCCCCGTGCTCTCCCTCAGGCGGGAGGTAGACGTGCTCTCCCTCGGCGAGTAGACGTGCTCTCCCTCGGCGAGTAGACGTGCTCTCCCTCGGCGGGTAGACGTGCTCTCCCTCGGCGAGTAGACGTGCTCTCCCTCGGCGAGTAGACGTGCTCTCCCTGGGCGAGTAGACGTGCTCTCCCTGGGCGAGTAGACGTGCTCTCCCTCGGCGAGTAGACGTGCTCTCCCTGGGCGAGTAGACGTGCTCTCCCTGGGCGAGTAGACGTGCTCTCCCTGGGCGAGTAGACGTGCTCTCCCTGGGCGAGTAGACGTGCTCTCCCTGGGCGAGTAGACGTGCTCTCCCTGGGCGAGTAGACGTGCTCTCCCTGGGCGAGTAGACGTGCTCTCCCTGGGCGAGTAGACGTGCTCTCCCTGGGCGAGTAGACGTGCTCTCCCTGGGCGAGTAGACGTGCTCTCCCTGGGCGAGTAGACGTGCTCTCCCTGGGCGAGTAGACGTGCTCTCCCTCGGCGAGTAGACGTGCTCTCCCTCGGCGAGTAGACGTGCTCTCCCTCGGCGAGTAGACGTGCTCTCCCTCGGCGAGTAGACGTGCTCTCCGCGGAGATCGCGCTTGTCGCCAAGGGGTCGCTGTTGCGCTCTGCCTCCGCCTACGTCATCGTACAAGCCGGCGTGATTTCTGCGACCTGCCGCTGGGCGGAGGTCGGCTGGTTGTGCGCTCGCGGAGCTGACGGCCCTCCAGTTCCGTATATGAGGGAACAAGCGACGCCGAGCACTCCCAGGGCAGCGCTGCCGAGCGGCTGCTCCAAGCCACCCGCCAGGCGGCTGGGCAGGGGTCCGTCTGGCTTCTCGGTGGCTTTCGCCCGGGTCAGAGAGGGGACCCGCGGGGCCGAACAAAGGCGCGGCGGTTTGGAGCGGCCGCTGGCGCACCCTCAGCGGTGTTGGATGGGTTTCGCTCGTCCGTGAGCCGGAGCCCAGCCCGGGCTCGGCAACGAAAGCGGGGAAAAGAAAAAAAGTTGACGAGTGGCTGGCGCCGGCCACTGCCGAAGTGTGGAACCCCCGAAGCGAAGTTTGCCCGGTGGGGCACGGGGGCAGAGAAAGCCGGGGAGACGTGGTGCCGGCGTCGGTCCCACCAAGAATGGAAAGCAAGCCCGTCCAGGCACGGCGAGAGAGAGCCCGGTAAGGGGCAGAGAGAGTTCCCAGCACTGGACCCTCTTCACGGGGGTTCCCCCCCATGGCCAAAGCCGCAGCCCGCGGGGGCACGGCATCTAAGGGAAAAGCCAGCGGCGGTGACTGGCCACTCGTATGCTATGGAGCCCGGCATGGGGGGAGGAGGGCAAGCCGGTGCCCCAGCACGGCTTCCTCCTGGCTCCAGAGGGGCGCCCCGTGATGGAGATGTAACTCGGTGCAGCTTGAGGGAAAATGCAAGCCCACATTTCGGGGAGGCAGAGGTGCCCTGTGAGCCGGTGCGGCCCGGTGCAGCTTGCCCCCCCCCCCCCCCCATCTCTGGAGGGCGCCCCGTTTGCTCCTCCGGCGTGTTGCCCGCACGCCGAGCCCCGTGCCTGCTGGCTGCTCCCGAGGGCGGTGGCGGGTGCGCGTGGCTGTGTCTGTCCCAGAAGAGCGAGGCCGTGGGGCCTCCGCTGGCTTCCTTTCCTTCTGTCCTTGTTGATCGATGAGGCCTTTCGGGTCGCGTCGGAAAGGGCCCCCGGCCGGCAGGGCAAGGGCGGTCTTCCTTTCCACTTCGCTTCCCGTCGCGTGTGAGGTGTCGTCCTCGTTCCCCCAGCCCCGAGCGGCTCGAGCGGGGGGGAGCCGTGGCGTTAGCGGCCCGGCGCGTGCCTTGCCGCATCCTCCCCTTTCCACCTCCCCCCCGGCGCTGGGGCAGGGTTCGGGGACCGGTCTACCGCAACCGGCTTTGTGACTGCTGCGTGGCCCCGTGAGTTTTCAGGTGTCCTAAAACGCGTGAGGCGCCGGTGTCGTCCTCGGTTCCGGGTACCCGCGGGTGCCGGCCGCGAGCAGCTGCGTGTGGCGGGGGTTGGCCGAGCCGAGAGCGAGGCGGCGGCGTCGCGAAAGTTAAAAGGGGCTAAAAGCGGCGCCGCGCGTGAGGCCTCACCTGCCCGGGTGGGGTCCCCGAGGGTTCCTCCCTAAATGAAACCTCTAGCCTGAGAGGGGCGGCTTTGTGGCCCGTACCCCCGCCCGCTGCCGAGCGAGCCGCCCCGGCTCTAAGGTCCTGGCGTGCCGGGGGCGCGCCCCGCTTCCGCGGGTCGCTGTCTCCTCTAGCACGTCCCGGTGCTCCCGTGGCAAGGCGGGGAGAGAGACGAGGGCCTTCTCCCCGCCGGGCGTGTCGGTATCGCTCGCTTCCGCTGCTGCTGCCTGAATCGTGCCCGGGAT
>NW_027145487.1:0-2500 GCF_026170545.1 Melanerpes formicivorus | reverse complement strand
GGGACTTAGTGCACTGAGCCGTGCGGCGGCAGGTAGACGTGCTCTCCTTCCCAGGAGGTAGACGTGCTCTCCTTCCCGAGGAGGTAGACGTGCTCTCCCTGGCGAGGGGGGACTTAGTGCACTGAGCCGTGCGGCGGCAGGTAGACGTGCTCTCCTTCCCGAGGAGGTAGACGTGCTCTCCTTCCCAGGAGGTAGACGTGCTCTCCTTCCCAGGAGGTAGACGTGCTCTCCTTCCCGAGGAGGTAGACGTGCTCTCCTTCCCAGGAGGTAGACGTGCTCTCCTTCCCGAGGAGGTAGACGTGCTCTCCTTCCCAGGAGGTAGACGTGCTCTCCTTCCCAGGTGGTAGACGTGCTCTCCCTCGGTGAGTAGACGTGCTCTCCCTGAGCTGGCAGGTAGACGTGCTCTCCATGGCGAGGGGGGACTTAGTGCACTGAGCCGTGCGGCAGGAGGTAGACGTGCTCCCCGCGGCCGGGCGGGCACTTAGCGCGCGGAGGCTGGAACCGCGGGGTAGACGTGGTCCCCGGGACGAGGGCCGCCTGGTATCGCCCGCCCGGCCCCCAACCCCCCCCCCCCCGCGGCGGCGTAAATGAAGAGAGGCAGTCGGCATGAAACCTTCTTTTATTAAGTGTTGTTTTCATCGAGCGTCTTTCATTAAAGGTTGTGTTCTGAAGCAGTCTTTTCTTCAACAGCGCTGTTCTCCGGGGAGAAGGTCTGCCGGCATCTCTAGAAATCTCCCCCCCGCCCCTGACCGCCTCCCCCCCCCGCCCCCGTTGCCGGTTTGCGCGGCGCCCCCCCTTCCCGCCGTTGCCTCTTGCCGCTACCCCCGCCCCCCCCCCCCCGCTGCCGGTTTGCGCGGAGCCCCCCCCTCCCGACGTTGCCTCTTGCCGCTACCCCCCGCCCCCCCCCCGCTGCCGGTTTGCGCGGAGCCCCCCCCTCCCGCCGTTGCCTCTTGCCGCTACCCCCCCGCCCCCCCCCCGCTGCCGGTTTGCGCGGAGCCCCCCCCTTCCCGCCGTTGCCTCTTGCCGCTACCCCCCGCCCCCACCCGCTGCCGGTTTGCGCGGAGCCCCCCCTTCCCGCCGTTGCCTCTTGCCGCTACCCCCGCGCCCCCCCCCGCTGCCGGTTTGCGCGGAGCCCCCCCTTCCCGCCGTTGCCTCTTGCCGCTACCCCCCGCCCCCCCCCCGCTGCCGGTTTGCGCGGAGCCCCCCCTTCCCGCCGTTGCCTCTTGCCGCTACCCCCGCCCCCCCCCCCGCTGCCGGTTTGCGCGGAGCCCCCCCTTCCCGCCGTTGCCTCTTGCCGCTACC
The DNA here is from genome assembly GCF_026170545.1 of Melanerpes formicivorus. NCBI lineage: Eukaryota > Metazoa > Chordata > Aves > Piciformes > Picidae > Melanerpes > Melanerpes formicivorus. Next base: position 1,198 of record NW_027145487.1, on the reverse strand, counting down.
CCCCGCCCCCCCCCCGCTGCCGGTTTGCGCGGAGGCCCCCCTTCCCGCCGTTGCCTCTTGCCGTTACCCCCGCCCCCCCCCCCGCTGCCGGTTTGCGCGGAGCGCCCCCGCCTGCCGTTGCCTCTTGCCGCGGCCACCACCGCCCCCTCCACACCCCCGGGCCCCCGTTACCGGTTTGCGCGGAGCCCCCCCTCCCGACGTTGCCTCTTGCCGCTGCTGCCACCCCCAGCTCCCCACACCCCCCGGCTCCCGTTAGCGGTTTGCGCGGAGCCCCCCCTTCCCGCCGTTGCCTCTTGCCGCTACCCCCCCGCCCCCCCCCCCGCTGCCGGTTTGCGCGGAGCCCCCCCCGCCTGCCGTTGCCTCTTGCCGCGGCCGCCACCCGCCCCCCCCAAACCCCCCGGCCCCCGTTACCGGTTTGCGCGGAGCCCCCCCTCCCGACGTTGCCTCTTGCCGCTGCTGCCACCCCCAGCTCCCCACACCCCCCGGCCCCCGTTACCGGTTTGCGCGGAGCCCCCCCTTCCCCCCTTCGCGGGCTGCCGCTTCCCTCCCGGGCTGCCCGGCTGCTCTCTAACCCCTGCGACCGAGGCGGCGCTGTTAGGGCGGCCGTGCCGGTGCCCCTTGCCGCAGCTAGCCTCTCGCCGCTGCCCCTCCCGTCCGTCGTCCCCCGTCCCCAAAAACTTGCTGCTCTCCACGCTGGAGCCTGCACGGGGGAGGTTGCGCTCCGCTCCTCCGGCCCTAAAGCCGCCCTCGCCCGCCCCCCGGCTTGCCGCTTGGCTCGGCTGCCCGCCCGCCCGCTAATCCCCCCAACGCCCCCACCCCAAAAACACCCCAGCCCTACCGCATGCCGCTCCCCCTCTCCCCGCTCTCGCTGACCGCTGCCACCCCCCCCCCACCCCTCCCCCCCGAAACAAACCCCCCAGCCCTACCGCATGCCGCTCCCCCTCTCTCCCTAGCCTGCCCCCCCCGCCGTCGCTTGCTGCCGCCGCCGCCGCCGCCGCCGCCGGGACCCGCCTCGGTCTGGTGGCGCGCGCGCTCGGAGATCCCCGGCTACCCGTCCGTCCGTCCCTCCCTCCCGCCCCGCCCCGGGGGAGGGCCCGGGGCAGCGCGGGCAGGCGGGGAGCAAAAAAAGGCGCGGGCGCCAAAAAACGTCGGGGTCCCGGGGTGGCGGAGGGGGGCGGCGGCGGGGGCGGCGGCGGGT
>NW_027145486.1:0-18232 GCF_026170545.1 Melanerpes formicivorus | reverse complement strand
AATCAATTGTTAGACTCATTGTAACACTTAAAATGCCAATTTAAGCATGAATGGAGGTTCCACCCAAAAAAATAAAACATTATAAGGAGATGAATCCCTTTTACTTACACAGCAATACATGGGAAACTAAATTCCAAACATTGTTAATGTCTGTATTTGTGAGGTTGTGAGGGGACTTAACAAACTGCTTAGGCCATCTCAGCTCATGTTGAAAATACGTCCTGCTGCAAAGTCTTAGCATGGAGAGGAGGAGACTCAGGGGTGGCCTTATTGCTCTCTACAACTACCTGAACGGGCGTTGTAGACAGGCAGAGGTTGGTCTCTTCTCCCAGGCAACCAGTACCAGAACAAGAGGACACAGTCTCAGGCTGCACCAGGGGAGGTTTAGGCTGGAGGTTAGGAAGAAGTTTTACACAGAGAGTGATTGCCCATTGGAATGGGCTGCCCGAGGAGGTGGTGGAGTCACCATCACTGGAGGTGTTCAGGAGGAGACTTGATGGGGTGCTTGGTTACATGGGTTAGTTGATTAGGTGGTGTTGGATTGGTTGATGGGTTGGACACGATGATCTTGAAGGTCTCTTCCAACCTGGTCTGGTCTATTCAATTCTTTTCTGTTCTGTTCCGTTCCATTCCATTCTGTTCTGTTCCATTCCATTCAAAAACCAAACTTCTTAGGCTTTCATAGCAAAATACAAAGTTTATCATCCCAATGTTTATGTTCAAAATTGTTAAATTCATCACTTAAGTTTGACAAAGGTCCACTGCTTAGTGCATTCTTGTAATTTTTAAGGGAATCATGCAAAGTGGAGTGAGGAAGGGGAACCCAACCCAACCCAAACCACCTGGCTGAAATCACCTTCCTTCTTCCAGATAAGGAGAATTCCAGGAAGTGTAATTTCTCTAACAACATGGGAAGTGGAACTGATCGTTTCAGCTACCCTTGGTGCAGCTTGTTTTCCTAACTACTGATTTAAGAAGTAGTGGTGTAGTTTTCTTTCTAAATGCAACTCTTTTTTGAGTTCAAGACTGCAATGAAAATCTTGATCATACAATCCAAATATACATAATGAAAATCTCAATCATACAATAAAGACTGATGAACTACTATTGGAACAAAATAAAAAGAACCTTGTCCAGATGAGCTCAAATAACATTTGCCACAGGTGGTGCTTAAACGTGTAGACAAACCAGCCTCCTAATCTGGAAACAGAGAGTGATGTGCAACGAAGCTCTTACAGCTGTGCTCAGAGAGGTGGAGAAGCTGCTTAGGGCTCAGCAAGGCTGTACAAAGGCTTACTGCAGAAGGGCAAACAGGAAATAAACTGGCTCTCAGAAAAAGTTCCTTCTCAGAGTGTCCAAAAAATACAGTGATACCTATGAATATGTGTTCAGGGCCACACTTTTGCATGTGGTGCCTTTGGTCCCCAAACCATCCATTGACACTTAAGTTTCATTGATTTCGGCCGAGCTTAAGTGCCTTCTTGAATCAAGGCTAATTAAGTGCACCACATACAAATACTGGCGTGCATAAATTGTTTACAGGATTGGGGCTTTAGGGCTTGTCTAAACAGAGACACTCAGGAAAATTAATCCAAATTAACTAAAGGTATGAATTTAAAGTGGATTAGTTAAACCACATTAAACCCCAGTGTGGACTGGGGTTTAATGTGGTTTAACTAATCCACTTTAAATTCACTGTTTTAATTACTTTGGATTAACTTTCCTGAGTGTCCCTGTTTAGGCAAACCCTCAGTGGATTGAATAAAGTCCCCAAATGAGTGAGAAATAAAATAGACCCCAAACTAAATAAATAGCAATTCTGCACTGGCAAGGGATGAAATCTTCAATTTTTACAATTCCAGTGACTGCAAGGCCAATGTGCTGAGGAACAGCATCAATGAGATCAAATTGCAATCAGTGAACATGACAATGGAACTAAGCTGTGAAATGCCAAGCTGTGTAGGAAAGGCTGGGCTGAGAGAGCACTTGAATAAACCCCAAATTTTCAAATCAGTCTTGTGTGCCTCAGCAATATTGAACTGCAATTTAAAAGTGGAGGTCAGATTTATTTTCACTCAGGCTGGCAAGACCAGTGAAGATATTGTGGTGGCCATTACAGTCCGTGATGGCTAGCAAAGAAGTCAAAACTGTCTGGAGAAGTTAAGACAAGCCTTATTTATGCAAATAAGAAACCAGTTGTATTTAATAACAAGTTATTACTCCTGATTAGCCACTTAAATATGATACATAAATGAAGCACTCAAATAGCAGTTGATATTATTATTTTGATAAATGGACATTTGTGTTCCTTGAAAAACTACACTCTGATTCCCAGAGTAGCACTTGCTTGGGTTTCCACTGGAAGTGGTAGGACTTCATTAGGCTTTGAACTGGAAGCCAGCACAGCAATCAGAATCTTCAGGTGTATAAAAATGTAACAAGGGAAAAAAGGAAGGATTGGAGGCTGTACAAAGTTACTGACTGCAGATGATTTCTTTTTTTAAAGTAAATAAATAAATAACAAGCCATTGATAACTGCTCAATTTAGTGTGAAATAATCAGACTTTCATGGCCAGACATCCAAAGTGGGCAGATGGTCCTATCTTTACTTAGCAATGGTAAGTTTGGGTAAAATTGTGTTGGGGTTTTTTGGTGGTGTTTTCTTTTGTTGGGTTTGTTTGGTTGGTTGGTTTTTGCTGTTGCTGTTGGGTTTGTTTGGGGTTTTGGTAGGGGTTTTTGGTTGGTTTCTTTTGGGGGGGTGTTGGGTCTTTGTTTTTTTTGTATAAGTGAAATCTGTTCCTCTGCTGAAAGGGACAGTTCTTTAAATAAAAATATTGTAGAAAAAGCTGAGTCATTTTGTATTGAAGTTGTGCAATTCGATTTTGATATTTAAAACTTGAGACTTGTTGTGAGGCCTAATATTGTCTTTAGCTACAGTGCTGAAAGTGCCTGCATCCTGGCAGCTTTCCAGGCCTGCTTGGGTGTACTTGCATGAGGCTAATGTCACAGCCATAGTTCCATAAAATAAGAAAGTGCCAATGATTGAAACACTCTTTACCAGTTACAGCAGTATGTGCCCTGTGCTTGATAACCAGGGATCTTCAATGAAAGGGCAGTTTTCAGAATTCTCTCCCTTGCCCCTTTATTTTAGAATACTGCAAAATGATTTAAAAGTGGCAGGAATGAGGTGGGTCTCGTAGGCTTCCCCCTCCTGCCCCTGCTCTCCACAGAGCAGCATGGCCCTCTCTGAGCACCGCTCTCCTCTGTGGTGTGACAGGCCTTCTCTTTAGCTGTTGGCACTCGATAAAGGGAAAGAACTAAATTTGGTGAGGAAGAGAAAAGCCAGGTAACAGGGAAGGAAAGCAACCATGCTGAAAGCAGGATGGGTGGGAAAGTCCCTGTTGACTGAGGGGAGGTTGGACTAGATGACCTGTGGAGGTCCCTTCCAGCCCAGACCATTCTAGGATTCTGTGATTCTGTGAATGTCAGGGTACAGCACCCTGAACCCAAAACTGAAACTGGAAGTTTGAGTAACTGTCCAGCTGTTTAAAATTTTTTCTTTCCCCTGCAGCTATTTTTCCTCAGTCCCTTTCCATACACAGCTTTATGCTATTTTTGCTTAGATATAACTCCAAATCTTATGGCAGTTGTTCTAAAACACTGGTGTGCTGTACCAATAATGAATTTATGCCATCCTTTCACTAGCCTAGAACATAATTAGTAACATTCCCAGCTGTTTAGTTCTTGATGCAGAAAATTCCTTCAGCTTACACTGATCAGAACTATGTGTGCTCACTGTTGTTAGTGTGCAGGTAGAATATAGGTGGAAATTAAGGATACAGGAAAAAAAATAAACAACGGAGACCATTCATTTTCACTTAGATTTTTATGCTTCCAGAATTTATTTGATAAAATATTAAATCCTCATATCCTGGTGGAAAGAAAAAAAACCAACACCAACCACACATTGGCTTTTGTCTGTGCTGCAAAATACTGCTCCCCTGATAGGCAGAAAATGGTAGTTCTGGTCCATGCTCTATTTTGGAGTACTCCAATTTAGTGCCTAAAGGAATTTGAGGGCAGGAGCACCTCTTTCATTACACTTACTCCCACTTGTTTCATACAACAATTAAGTGTAAGCCCTACAGCAGCAAAACTGCTAAGATTTTTATGGCTCTTAAAAGGGACAGTGACAATTTTAAATGAGTGAAATATCATGCACTGAATAGTGTCAGCTGTTTATGGCACTCCTTTTCCATCTTGCAGCATTAAGAGTGTATTTTGCATTTTCTGTTTTCCTCGATGCTGTGTTTGTGTGGGCCAAACAACAGCAGAGTAATTGCCCTCTGGCTCTGCAAAATGTGCACAGGATCTTCTGTGCTTGAGCACAATCTTCTCTGGTGATCTGATGTAGCAGCATGCCTCTTCACCAGAGGGGTGTCCTAGAAAAAGAAGGAACTCCCTCTCTAAGGTGTCTTCAAAATAATATTACCCTTTATTGCCACCATTTTCATTCAGGAATGTCACAAAAGCTTTAAATGTGTCGACAAATATTCAGATTAGCCCTAAAAATATTTGTCAGTCATAGTGTGGGAAGGATGAGATCACAGCCACAAAGTCAATCAAAAACAAAGAAGACTGTTGCTGAATTTATCATATCCGTTAACCTCATTATGATAGTGATTGTCTGGGGTGCATTTTAGTGTAATAACCGGTGAGAGATTGGGAAGGGATGGAGCAACTGTTTCCTCTAGAACATTTTATGCAGTGCTGTCAGGGGAAGTTTTTCTTATTTCTGTTCTCTCTGTAATTCCTCTTTCCCCTTTGAGTGAACCAAGGCAACTGGCCCTATTCCTCTCCAAATAAACTTGTTGTGGGCCAGCAGAAGTCAGCAGAAAAAAATTTGCTTTGCCAGCATGAGGACAGCTAAAGGCAACTACCAATATTTGTCCTTTTATCTTGCCCTTTTTGAACAGCTTTTTCTCTTGACAGTAAGTGATGGTTGATGGTGGAAAGAGTATATTGGTAAATTAATGTAGGAGTGAAACTACAGAGATTAGATGTCTTCAGGGCAGCTGAGCTCCTGAGTTAGTAGACATGGATGGGGAGCAGAATATCCCTCCTGTAATCCAGGAGTAGTTAGTGTCCTGCTGTGCCACTTAGGTCTTAACAAGTCAATGGGTCCAGATGGGATTCATCCTAGGGTGCTTAGGGAGTTGGCACAGGAGCTGGCTAAGCTGCTCTCCATCATTTATCCCCAGTCCTGGCTAACTGGGGAGGTCCCAGATGACTGAAGGTTAGTAAATTTGTGGATGACACCAAGTTGGGGAGCAGTGTGGGTCTGCTGGAAGGTAGGAAGACACTTCAGGGAGACCTGGACAGGCTGGGTCAATGGGCTGAGGCCAACGAGCTGAGGTTTAATAAGGCCAAGTGCAGGGTCCTACACTTTGGCCATAGTAACCCCATGCAGCACTATAGAGAGGGACCTGGCAGTGCTGGTTGACAACCAGCTGAGCATGAGCCACCAGTGTGCCCAGGGGGCATGGCAGGCCAATGGCATCTTGGCCTATGGCAGCAATAGTGTGGCCAGCAGGACTCTGGATGCAATTCTGCCCTGTACTTGGCACTGGTGAGACTTCACCTCAAGCACTGTGTGCAGCTCTGGGCTCCTCACTTCAAGAAAGATACTGAGTGCTGAAACTTCAGTGATGGCGTATCTTATCTGAGGTGTTCATTAAGCTAGAATTTTGATCAGTACTAAGGATGAAACCAAAGTGGTCCTCCAGTTTTATATTTAATATCAGCAGGTACTGGGAGAAGGGAAATGGCTTTCCACTACCATTGTGTCCTCTAAAATACAAAGTCAGGTAAGGCACATGAAGGACATAGCTTCTCTTCCAAACAGTTTGTTTTGTCTTTCCTTTAATCTTTTGTCTTCTCTATTGTTTGACCAAATGCCCAGTGTGGTGTGGATTATTCCCAGTGTGGTGTAGATTATTCCCGGTGTGGTATAGATTATTCCCAGTGTGGTGTAGATTCCTCCTTCCTTGGAAACCTTTGGTATGGCAGAATGCTTTAATGAGGAACTTTTTGGGTGTATAATATGTGTAAAAAACCCGCATCCTATTCTCAGTTTTCAGGGAGCTACTCTCCTGATTCATGTAACATTGTCAGTCACTTGCCCATTACCAAAAAATCTCCTAAACTGTATGGATCATGAATTTGTACTATAAAAAGGTGCCCAAAGAAATGAAAGGGATTCCTTGAGAACTTAGACACTCTTTTCTTAAAAAACAAACAAACAAACAAAAAACCCAACTATGTTTATTTATAAAGGTACACAGAACAGGCTATTGCTTTCTGAAATGCACTGAGTCCTTGAACCCATTTGAAATGAAAATATAGAGATCACAAGAAATCAAACTATTAAACCTTTTAAAAATGTCCCTCAGTAGGAAAAGTCTTGCTGTGCCCTTTGTTAAATACTGACATCAAAGTGTGATTTCTGCATTGAGTTTCACTAGCAGTCAGTAAGCAAGTTTGAAGGGCCTGATTCTGCATTGCTGACACCATGCTGGATGAGGCAGAAATAAAACAGCACACTGGAAATTAGATTAAAGGCCAAGTCTGCAACTGTTATTGAAATCCAATATCTCAAACTGCAGTCTTACCAGCAGTTAATAGTCCCCATGGTGCTAAATAATCATAAAGCTTGAGGGTATCTACTATTGTGCCAGCACACCAATGAGATGCAACCATCTCTGCCCCAAGAGTTGTAAAACAAACAAAATTCTCCCATCAAAGGGCAAGATTTTTTGAGGGGGGACTGATACTTGTGTAGAGAATTGTTACTGTCTTTTATGACCTTCTGTAATTCCTTTCCCTATCTTTTCCAAGTCTACCCCAAAAACTTGGAAAAGACAGTTTCTCTTGTGGAAATTGCAAGTGTCAATCTGTAACATTAGCAATCAAAGTCAGATAGTTCAAAGACACCACACAAAAGAACATCATTTTAGCTAGACAAGTGTAAATATATCCCTTTTAGTTATGACTCATATCCAGACAAGTCTGTTCCTATCCTAATCTTGAATACAATTGTTTTAACTTCCCCAAGCACCAGGGTTTTTTTCACATCACTTCTAAGGACAACGAAAACAAGACAGAACTCAGAGGATTTAAATTTCGTACACTATGCTCAACTCTCCTTGGCTATCAATTTCATTCTGAGCAGAAAGTGAGTCAGTTGGAGTGAGTTGTTTATGAGACCAAGAATCACGCACAGACCAAGTGTCCCGTTTGTTCAGATTAAGTCTTTAACCAGGATGAAACAAAACTCCTTCAAGTAGTATCAGAAAGAGGTAGATGAGTTAAAAAGAAGATACCTGAACATCCATGTTCCTGTAATTGTCAATCTGTTCCTGAATACCCAGTGCTAAATGGAAGGAAAACTTCTTCATCACTTCTTTCTTCCTAGCAAAACAGACTAAGTGAGGACGGTGTTAAAATAACCCAATACAGTTAGTACCTCTTGGATTACCAGTCTGCTTGTGATATTGGGCAAAGGAGACATGAATGAAACTGAATTTTCACTTAGTGAGGTCATTGTATGTTCAGCTGCTAAGTTCAGCCAGAGGTGATTTTACCCATGAATACATAAAAATTCTTTGGGAGAGCTCTGAGGAGGGAATCCTGTCTAATAATGTTTCTTTGAAACCAAAGTTGAGTTGTAAGACTTAATTCAATGAGACCTTTAGATCTCAAGAGCTGCCTTTTTAAGACGCTCTTTCAAACATATCTGTGCAGCCTTGCCAGTCGTGCTGCTCACACAGTTTCAGTAACTACTGCAGCTACCAGTTATGAGAGAAGAAAATACTTTGTGCAAAGGAAGCAGTAATACCTTGTTCATATTCTATAATGAGAGTCTTTTTTATGGAAGCCATCTGATTTCCATGAATATTTTCTCACTATCTTAAAGGGAAAAGAAACAAAAAGACCGACAGCTGAACAATCACAGAGACCTTTTCTTGTGTTTCAAAGTAGGAAGGATTTCAGTAATGTAATAGGCACTGCTTAGCGCCACTCAAAAGAAATTGCAAAGATCTGTGGCATGAGGAAGAAAAGTACATTAAATACAGCGTTGAAAAAAATCTGATGGCCACCTATCTTCACTTGTGCCACTGAGGTCTGACCGTTCCTAGCATCTTTTGGACCATAACCAACTTCTTTATTCCATCATTAAGATAAGATAGGTAAGGCTCAGGCTGTTAATTTTCCATCCCCAAATTTGGATATCATCTTCAGAAGTTTCAGATTTATGGAGTCTCATAATGTGCCCTGGAGATATCACATACTTAATTCTTCTTGTTCATTATCACCCCTTGTTTTGTATAAATTGCTGTTATGTTGAGATTTCTCTTCTTCTTTTATTAAGGCTGCTAACCATTTACCAGTTTTATATGAATTATCATAGAAAAAAATTATTTGCTCTATAAAAATAATTGCCTTCTTTAACAGCAATATTATTCAATAGTGCCTTAATCTGTAGCAATTCCACATAAGCTTTTTACTGTGGGATTTTTGATGTTCTAATTTTTTATTGTTAGCTTTGCTAATAGCTCCAATTTTTCTTGCCTTTGGCATTTCTTAGTTTCATGACATACACCTAAATTCCAACTTCTAGAAGTCACTTTGAAAGCCTTCTGTACACTATGATACCAAGCAGAGACCAAATCAAAATGTATGTATTGCTTGATTTTTGTTTTAATGGCTATTAGTAATTCTTTATCCTTAAGTAATAGAGTACTGAATCTCCAATGCAAAGCATTTTTATTCTTCTCTCTTCAAATTATCTCTATTATTTCTCCGGTATATGATCAGATAAAAGGCATCTCTGCACTTTAATTCTCAATTTACTCCCAAACAAGGTTTTCTCTCTGCAAAACAATACAAGAAGTTTTGTCTCATGTAAGGCTGATTTTCCACAGGAAAGGAGTCTGAACTTACTTCATTGGGGTCGGTAGAGTTTGCTCCACCTGGAGAAGAGGAGACTCAGGGGTGACCTTATCACTCTCTACAACTACCTGAAGGGAGGTTGTAGACAGGCGGATGTTGGTCTCTTCTCCCAGGCAGCCAGTACCAGAACAGGAGGACACAGTCTCAGGCTGCGCCAGGGGAGGTTCAGGTTGGATGTTAGGAAGAAGTTCTATGCAGAGAGAGGGATTGCCCATTGGAATGGGCTGCCCAAGGAGGTGGTGGAGTCGCTGTCATTGGAGGTGTTCAGGAGGAGACTTGATGGGGTGCTTGGTTGCATGGCTTAGCTGTTTGGGTGGGTTGGATTGGTTTGATGGGGTTGGACGTGATGATCTTGAAGGTCTCTTCCAACCTGGTTTGGTTTATTCTAAATAAAGGTTTATTGTAAATAAAGTTATTCACAGGTTCATTAAGTAAATCTGCTTATCTTCATTTTGGTAAATTTGAGTCTTGCATTCATTCATTTCCTTTATTTATTTATTATTTTTTAAAACTACAAGGTATCCACCTTCCCTTCAACCTGCAATTGAACTTAAGTGATTTTTTCCTGATTTTCCATTACATGTGTGTAAGACAAAGTGATGGGAAGATTCTGTCAGAGATCCTCCAGAAATAATTCTGAATGCACACCAAAATCATGCAGTCCAGTTCCATGATGACTGCAGGTTGCTTAGTCACAGTTCCCCACTCTGTCTCTGATGAGAATCATAGAATTGATAGGGTTGAAAGGGACCTCAAGGATCATCTAGTTCCAACCCCTCTGCCATGGGCAGGGACACCTCACACTAGATCAGGTTGCCCAGAGACACATCCAGCCTGGCCTGAGAAACCTCCAAGGAAGAGGCTTCTACCACCTCCCTGGGCAACCTGTGCCAGTGTCTCACCACCCTCATGGTGAAAAATTTCTTCATAACATCCATTTCTATTTTTTTTTTCCATTCCCCCAGTCCTATCACTACCTGACATCTTAAAGAGTCTCTCCCCAACTTTCTTGTAGGCCCCCTTAAGATGCTGGAAGGCCACAATTAGGTCTCCTCGGACCTTCTCTTCTCTAGACTGAATAGCTCCAACTCTCTCAGTCTGTCTTCATAGGAGAGGGTGCTCTTATCATCCTTGTGGTTTTTCTGGACATATTCCAGCACATCCAGCTCTCTTGTTGTACGTAATAGATTTATTCAATGTCTGTTATGATGAGTTGTTTATATGTAAGGTGTTTTCCTCTCCTTATTTAGCTAAGACAAAATCTAAACTGTATTGTACTGTCTCATTTTTTTACCAATCAATGTTACGGTTTGAATTATTGGTGCAGTCACTTTGCCACAGTTAGCTTTGTAGTAAGTATTCAGATTACCACAAATATCAAAGCACCATGAAGTGAACATAGACAAATAAGCTGTGCATGATAAAAAAACCCATATCCATTCTTAGAGGAAAGGCATTTTTCATTTCAAAGGCTTCTTAGGACTTGGTCATTCTGGTTTAAGTTTCACATTTAAAGGTAACCTGACAATGTGTTTATTTTAATCAGCCTGCCCTGTGTCTGTGTAATTTGGTGGGAAAATAAGCATCAGTTATAAGGCCATTGGTCTGACAAAATTACTTACCTTAACTGTTAATTTGGGGGAAAGGAAAGGAAGAAAGAAAGGAAAGAAGAAAGAAAGGAAGAAAGGAAGAAAAAGAAAAAGAAAGAAAGAAAGAAAGAAAGAAAAGAAAGAAAGAAAGAAAGAAAGAAAGAAAGAAAGAAAGAAAGAAAGAAAGAAAGAAAAGAAAGAAAGAAAGAAAGAAAGAAGAAGAAAGAAAGAAAGAAAGAAAGAAAGGAAAGAAGGAAAGAAGGGAAGAAGGGAAGAAGGAAAGAAAGAAAGAAAGAAAGAAAGAAAGAAAGAAAGAAAGAAAGAAAGAAAGAAAGAAAGAAAGAAAGAAAGAAGAGAAAGAAGAAAGAAAGAAGAAAGAAAGAAAGAAAGAAAGAAAGAAAGAAAGAAAGAAAGAAAGAAAGAAAGAAAGAAAGAAAGAGAGAAAAGAAAGAAAGAAAGAAAGAGGAAGAAAGAAAGAAAGAAGAAGAGAAAGAAGAAAGAAAGAGAAGAAAAGAAAGAAAGAAAGAAAGAAAGAAAGAAAGAAAGAAAGAAAGAAAGAAAGAAAGAAGAGAGAAAGAAAGAAAGAAAGAAAGAAAGAAAGAAAGAAAGAAAGAGAGAAAGAGAGAAAGAGAGAAAGAAAGAAAGAGAGAAAGAGAGAAAGAAAGAAAGAAAGAAAGAAAGAAAGAAAGAAAGAAAGAAAGAAAGAAAGAAAGAAAGAAAGAAAGAAAGAAAGAAAGAAAAGAGAAAGAAAGAAAGAAAGAAAGAAAGAAAGAAAGAAAGAAAGAAAGAAAGAAAGAAAGAAAGAAAGAAAGAAAGAAAGAACAAAAAACAGAAAGAAAACAAAAAACAGGGTGACAGAGCACTAGAACCAGTTGCCCAGAGGGGTTGTGGAGTCTACCTCTCTGGAGATATTCAAAACCCACCTCGATGCATTACTGTGTGACCTGGTCTAGGTGATCCTGCTCTGGCAGGGATGTTGGACTGGATAATCTTTCAAGGTCCCTTCCAGCCCCTACCATTCTGTGATTGTGTGATTTAAGGCTATAATGCATATAGGAATGTAGAAAATACACCCATGTAGTCATGAGTTAAAGGAAACTAAACTCTGCACAAATTAATAAACCACTATCCTCTTCTGCAGTTGTGTTATTCAGCTGTATTATTACATGCCACCTAAGAGCTCTGCTTGCAGGATGGGAACACTTTGTACTGGAAGGAGTACAAAAATGCAAGATAAAGAAAATGACTATGAAATTGCTATCAGGTGCTTGGGTTAGTTGAGTGGCAATATGTGCAGGTTCACACATGCTTGTTTGTTTTGGACAAAGTTACTTGCAGAGAATGGAACGCCTTTTATTGACTTTGTTGGAATCTCGATCAGGCTCTGTGAGGAAAGCTAGGCACAACCTCTTGTAAAGAGTATTTTTAATGCCATGAATGCTTTTGTTTTCTCTTTTGTCTGGAAGCAGTGTAAAGTAATAATACACATAAAAATAAAATGAACAAACAGTGACAGAAGTGGCAATGAAATGTTCACTGTCATTACTGCACCTGAAAACACATCCATTTTTGATAGTTGTGTAGGGTAAGTACCCTTTAGTTAGCACAGCATGTATAGGGTAGATTGTTCCATACTCAAAATGACATTTATTTCAGCTTGTGTCTTTGTGGCTAGGTGCTACTCCATATTCTGTCTTCAGCTGTTAAGTGCTGGTGCACTGTGTCTGTGATTTATTGTTCTCATAATCGGTAATACGTCTCTTATGTATATACTTTCTTTTTCCTAGCTGTTGTCTCTGATGGTCACATTATAAAATCTTTTCATGGTTTTGGGGCTTGTACAGCAAGTCTGTATTTTACTTTTTTTGTATTAATTTTTTTTCTCTTCTGCACTTTGCTTAAAACTTGAGATTAAACTGCGTGAGAGGTAGAATGACAAAAATCGTCACGTCCATTGGGGTGACTTGAGCTCAGTGAGCAGAGAGAGAGGGAATAGCTGATTTTGATGGAGGTCTCCCATGTGCATTGAAGGCCACTAAGTCAGTGTTTGAGCCAGCTGCCCATGAGCCTTGACTGTGCAGGCAGCATCTCCTTACCCATTTAACCATTAATATGACCTTTTTTTCAGTTATGTGTGTGGACCGTGTTTGAGTAGTATCTGCTGCCTCATTTGTTTAGTATAGCAAACACCTCACTCCATCTATTTGCTATGTTGTGATAAGTGTTCACACAGGTTCAACTGGGTGATCTACAGTGCTGAGTCACAGTCTGCCTGTTTTGGTTTCCTGAATTGTTAGCAAGAGTTTTCCCCTAGCTCACTAAACCACGAAGTGTCTGGTGAACAGAGTTTGTCCCTTCACAAAACATGATCAGATGCAATTGGTTGCCTTATTAGGTGTCCAGAAGATGAAAGTAATGTTAGATAGATACTTCTACTGTGTGGAGATAAATTCTGCTCTTTCATTACTGAACCTTCCTTGTTCACTGCAACACCAATTATTTCTTTCCACAGAACAAACTCACCTAGGGGTGATAGAGGTATTGGGTGCTTTTTGTGCTGCTCTGAGAAGAGATTTTTGGTGCAACTTTTCATTCTCTTCCTTTTTTACACTACAGGGGATGATATGGCTCAGTGTGTTCATTGCCTGCCTGACTTCCCTCTGTTCTATGCACTGTGATGTGTAATTAACAAGCAACATGCCTTTTATACAAAGAAAAAACAATAGGTGGACTAGGTGGCAATTTTCTAGTATGCAACTGTGTTTCCAGTGCTGTGCACATTGCTGCTGTCACCTTTATAAATATAATAGTATGAATTTAACACATCGGCAAAAATGCAAGGAAAAGGCAAAACCATGCTGGCTTCTTCAGTGCTAGAAAAACATCAAATTAAAATGTTTGGCAAACAGACAACAAAATTCATAGGGAAAAGACTTGCACTTCCAAGCTTCTCAGGGTACATCAAGCAATAAAGATGAAGAATTTATTACTGCTTTGTGTTCTCATTGTTATTTTTATCCTTCCATCTCCTTCCCCACCTCACGCCATTAAGCTTCCTGGTAGAAGACACCACCTTTCATAAAGTTATCAATAAAGGACTCCATGTACAGGGAATGGCAACAGAATGTTCCTTTTGTGTCCAAAACCTGTTGAATAATTGCATGTAATTGCACTGAGTCTTCAAATAGTCTGCTAAAAATGTTCCCATGAGAATGGTCAAGTTGTAAGTGTATAAAGGGCAAAGTTGAGATTCTCCAAGTAGGCACATAACTTTGAATGTTATGAATAATTACTTTCTTGCTCATGCAAATGAGTAATAGCTAGTGTGAGGTGTGCTAAGCATCAGGTAGCAAACATTACAAGTTGCCACACTTGGCAGTACGGAACTCTACTTTTGCTTAACCTCGTTGGAATGCAAGTAGCAAAGTTTCTACCTATTTTTAAACAGGGAAAAATATCCACTAGAAATGGAGGATCAGACCAATCCATTTATCTGCATCATGGAATTGATGAACCATTCCTCCTGCCAACTAGATGGTGTTAGTACAACTGTATGTAGATAACAGAGAAAGACTCTCCAAAAGATACAGCTCCTTTCAAGTGAACCTTAATAGATTTAAAGCTTTTTCCTTTACTCATATGGGTAGCTTGACTGATTATTTGCATGAGGGGGATGGCCTGGGTTTGGCCCAATTAGGAGATGTTGTTTCTTAAAATTCCAACAATAACATTCCTACACATTATTCTACAGAGCTCTTGCCTGAGGGCCCAATCTTGTCATCCTTCCACACACAGCATTTCCATTGAAGTCGGGATCAAGAAAATTATAAACCATACAGCATAAAAAGATATGCTTGGTTTAGTTGGCACTGGAAAGCTCTATGTGCAGGCCTTTGGGTGCCATTCTGTGATTTTGACTGAGGCAGAATGGGAAAGAAGGGAAGGCTGATCCATGAGTATCATGAAAATTCTATTAAAGACTATCTAATTCTGGTTAGAGTCAAGCAGCATTGACCTGTAAATACCAGAATGCACCCCCTGGAATGCAACTGTTGTCTGAAATTAATACTGATTCTTTTGTCATGACCACATCTTTATCTCTTTCAGGCTGGCCAAGCAGCACTTTGCAAGAAAGCAACATCGTAGTAGTTCTTCCATAAAAGCTCCCAGCCATGGTTTCCAAGCTCTTCAACCTGCACTTTTGGAATATGCTCTAGATCAAGCTGTCTCAAAAACCTTTACCTTAACTCTGACTACACCATGTGGCTGCTTTGCTTGAGACCACATTATGCTTAGTTCCATGATCTGTTGCTGTGTAGATGAAGAAGAGTTTAATGCTGACCTGCAAGCCCTAAATGGTTCTGAATAACCTGAGAAATTCTCCTGCACTTGTCTGAGATGTTCATGAGTACTGTGAAGATAGTTGCAGGAATGTAAGCAGGAATGTATAGTCTTTCCCAAGTCCACCTTCAGAAACTGTCAGGATCAAACAAGACATGATTATTTCTTCCAGTCACTTCTTGGAATGTCAGCAGGTAGCCTGAGAAAAGGAAGTAGAAGCATGAGAAATTACTTCATAACACTTTTGCCTTATTTCTAAGGAGGAGCAAGGAAATTTTAGGCATATAAATATACTGCCAAGCCTTACGAGCGTCTAAGTAGCCAGTTTGTTGTTTCCAGTTCTCTTAGTGGTTAGAAGTTTCTGAAACTTCTGTTTAGTTTTGTTCTCATTATCTCTTCTATTTTATTCTTATTTCACATGTATAAGAAAAATTCTGTGGCAAACAATGCCTCAAGCATCACAGCACGGTTAGGAGCCAGGTTTCTAAATGCCCCAGTTAATATAATGTATAATGTTGCGTTCGGCAGCGACTCCTCTGATTGAAATAATTTGACTGAAATTAAACTATTGCTACTAAAATTTATGTAAAAGTAATGAAAAATTTATTGGCTTATAAAATACTTGCTTTTATCCAGGACTAACAATTCCTATGCAACGCTAGTGATCCTCCCACAAACAGTTGAGAGGAAATAAAATATAAGGGAGTTCATCAGTTCATATTCCCTGAGATCCTCACAGTTACTCTTCTTTGTGATCCAGTCTTTTAACTTTTCATGACTTTAATCTTAAAAAATAGATTTTTAATTAAATTCAGAGCTATTATTCCCCTTTAGGGGAGGTGGGAAAAACAAATGCAACTCTGCTGCAGGACCTCTGAGCATAGCACTTTCCCTCTCTGTACAGTTCATTTTGGCATTTTTATATATCTTCTGCTAATAAAATGTAATGATTTTCATCTTTTACTTTGACATCTGAGTCTGTATCTTTTATCTGTTGTTTACAGTGTTTCAGCCCATAAATAAATCATATGACAAAATAAATTACTTAATCTTGTGTTTTATTTGGAAACACATTAAAAGCCTAGCTTTGGTGGGGGGAAAAAAAAAATCACTTTACACCTTGCAATTGCTTATATACTCTTATGACTTTTGTGTCACGTTCAAATACTATCAAGGTGTCATATCAATACCAATTGTTCACAAGAGCCACATTTTAAACCTTTCAAGTTTTCTGATAGAGTTTGATAGGAATACTTTGAAATGAAAGTACATCTGTCTTTGACAAATGGCATTTTCAGTTCTGAGTGTTGGGGTTTTCTTTTAATATGATGCTATAGTGTGTTACAAAAGCAATATTAATCCTCAGAACTTTCTTCAAATCACCACACCTGTGGTTATAATGAAGTCCCTTTATCCAGTCCCATGTATCCAAGGCTGTTTGTTGTCAGCATCTGGGTTTATTTCTTATCCACTATAAATTCACTTATCCTGCACATTCCCAAAGTTATTATTTTGTACTTTGGGCATCTGTGTAGCTGGCAAAATAAATAGCACTGCTCTGAATTTCAGGCTGTGTTTTTATTCTCAGCTTCTTTTAGGCACATTTTGCTTCTGCAACAAAGCACAAATGATAAATATTTTCTCCACTGTTGTGAAAGAAAAAAAAGTTTATAACCTCAGTGCATTTTCCAAGCTTTTACCTGGTGAAAGGAAATTAAATCAAATTCTAAACAGTTGCTTGTGTGTCTCTTCTAGAAGCTTCTTTCCTTCACAAATGCCTCCCACAAAACTATCTTTCACACAGAGAGTGTGCCCTCTTTTCTTAGGTTAATTGCTGAAATATGATGTGGTTTGGTTTCATTCTTAGTAATTTCCAGATTCTATTCCAGGACATTTGGGATAGAGCCCAAGAGCTTAGCATGTTTTCCTTTTTTCATGGTAAAATTGTGCAAATATGCATTAGAGTGTGAAAACAAACAGTCTAATACATTTTTGCAAAGCTCTTTATGTTTACTGTTTATTGCAGATACCAGATCCTAATTAAAATGCGCTAACAAAAGCCAAGATACAAAGAACAAAGATATAGCAGAGCCTCCTCTTTTAAAAATATTTGTGATTAATCCCAGAGGACACTGTGTCAGACGTCATTATTATAACATTCAAGGAAGTTAACTCCATCTTTGGAAAGGATATAGTGCCAAACACTGTATCCAATCCATAGAAAAAAAACTAATCATAGCATGCTCATGTTTTCTAAGGAATAATCTTTTCAGATCCTATAATGGCATCCAGCTACAGCCCCTCTTGTTTATGGCTTCTTGCACTTCTCGGTGAAAACTTCTTGAATAGGTTTTTAAATGTCTTGGAAACGCTTCTTCCTCGCACTGACATCTGCCTGTAAATAAACCTCCTTCATTAATAAAAAGGGGTGATTTAAATTTGATCCCAGAAGACATCCTTAACCAAGACACGAACTTGATATGCTTATTCTTTTAACTGAGTGGAAACAAGTTACTGCTTGATTAAAAAAAACCCCACGACCCAAACTTCAGCTTAAGCAAAGTTCAAGCCTTTAGAGGTGACATTTTGTATTCACTTCAGGTGAGATGAATTTGTGTCCCAGTAAGTGATACCTACACAAGGTAGAACCACTGTGGTCCTGTTACGCTTTGGAACTGCAGATTAGAGCATTCATGCAAGGTAATTCTGTTTTCCTGTACACCATGGTACTTGGCTTCACGAAGCATAGAAACCAGCAACAGGCATGGATTAGGTATATTAACAAATAGCAACTGATCAATCTGTTCACAAACTGTGAATCCACCAACCAGAAATTAAAATGGATTTTGGGCCATGCAACAATCTGCCCTAGTGTCCTAGCATCTGAACAACTCTTTATGGAATAACTGGCACCTTCCTCTCCCCTTGATACCCATGTTATTTTCTTCTCATGTAAGTAAAGCACTAAAGCTTCAGGAAAGAGATTTGCCCTCTGCATATGCCAGGTGATGAATGCCTGTGAGAGGTGATGAACTGAGGCAGTGTAAGGTGGAGGGCAGCACCAGTGGGGAGAGATACTTCTTATGTTCAGGGAAAGAAAGTTACACCACCAGCTTGTATTTCCCTGATGCAGAGCAGAGGGGAAGAAGCAGAGGTCAACACTGGAAAATAAGCCTTGTAGGAAAGACTCGATTCATTACTGCTGAATCAGAGGCAAACACAAGAATGCTCCATGGAGAGCCATTTGTGCTCAGTTAGGTTGGTGGCCCAGGCACTGTCCAAGTGCTTTC
>NW_027145485.1:7500-18307 GCF_026170545.1 Melanerpes formicivorus | reverse complement strand
AGGCTCCACTCCTGGTGGTGCCCTTCCGTCAATTCCTTTAAGTTTCAGCTTTGCAACCATACTCCCCCCGGAACCCAAAGACTTGGGTTTCCCGGGAGCTGCCCGGCGGGTCATGGGAATAACGCCGCCGGATCGCCAGTCGGCATCGTTTATGGTCGGAACTACGACGGTATCTGATCGTCTTCGAACCTCCGACTTTCGTTCTTGATTAATGAAAACATTCTTGGCAAATGCTTTCGCTCTAGGCCGTCTTGCGCCGGTCCAAGAATTTCACCTCTAGCGGCACAATACGAATGCCCCCGGCCGTCCCTCTTAATCATGGCCCCGTTTCCGAAAACCAACAAAATAGAACCGGAGTCCTATTCCATTATTCCTAGCTGCAGTATGCCGGCGGCCGGCCTGCTTTGAACACTCTAATTTTCTCAAAGTAAACGCTTCGGGCCCCGCGGGACACTCAGCTAAGAGCATCGAGGGGGCGCCGAGAGGCAGGGGCTGGGACAGGCGGTGGCTCGCCTCGCGGCGGACCGCCAGCTCGATCCCAAGATCCAACTACGAGCTTTTTAACTGCAGCAACTTTAAGATACGCTATTGGAGCTGGAATTACCGCGGCTGCTGGCACCAGACTTGCCCTCCAATGGATCCTCGCTCAAGGATTTAAAGTGCGCTCATTCCAATTACAGGGCCTCGAAAGAGTCCTGTATTGTTATTTTTCGTCACTACCTCCCCGGGTCGGGAGTGGGTAATTTGCGCGCCTGCTGCCTTCCTTGGATGTGGTAGCCGTTTCTCAGGCTCCCTCTCCGGAATCGAACCCTGATTCCCCGTCACCCGTGGTCACCATGGTAGGCACAGACAGTACCATCGAAAGTTGATAGGGCAGACATTCGAATGGGTCGTCGCCGCCGCGGGGGCGTGCGATCGGCTCGAGGTTATCTAGAGTCACCAAAGCTACCGGGCGGGCCCGGGTTGGTTTTGGTCTGATAAATGCACGCGTCCCCGGAGGTCGGCGCTCGTCGGCATGTATTAGCTCTAGAATTACCACAGTTATCCAAGGAGTGGGAGAGGAGCGACCAAAGGAACCATAACTGATTTAATGAGCCATTCGCAGTTTCACTGTACCACCCGTGTGTACTTACACATGCATGGCTTAAGCTTTGAGACAAGCATATGCTACTGGCAGGATCAACCAGGTAGCCGCAACCCGAGGCACACGCGCGGACACCCGCCGCGCCGGCGCGCCCTGCCCTTTTTTCCCTTGGGTCTCTCTGAGCGACAACGGCCGCCACGGCCCCCCCTCCACCCTTCTCTCGCCTTCGCCTCCTGTCGTCCACCGGCTCCGACCCGCGGGAGCGGCATCGCGGACGCGGCCGTGGCGGCATGGCAGCGACGCCCCCGGCGGCGGGGAACGCGAACCGGGCACCTTGGGCAGGGAAGGCGGCACCGGCGCCCCCGGAGGGGACGGTGCCTCTCCGACCCTGGCGGGCCGGGCTCCTCCCGCGAAGGCCGCGGACGAGGCGGCCCGGCAACCCGCTGACGCGGCTAGTTCTCTCGCGTGCGCACGCAAGCACACGCTTCCCGACTCCACGCGGCCACAGAGGCCGGCTGGGGCTCCCCCGCCCCCGAGGCCGGCCCCTGGCTGCCAGATCCCGGGCACGATTCAGGCAGCAGCAGCGGAAGCGAGCGATACCGACACGCCCGGCGGGGAGAAGGCCCTCGTCTCTCTCCCCGCCTTGCCACGGGAGCACCGGGACGTGCTAGAGGAGACAGCGACCCGCGGAAGCGGGGCGCGCCCCCGGCACGCCAGGACCTTAGAGCCGGGGCGGCTCGCTCGGCAGCGGGCGGGGGGACGGGCCACAAAGCCGCCCTTCTCAGGCTAGAGGTTTCATTTAGGGAGGAACCCTCGGGGACCCCACCCGGGCAGGTGAGGCCTCGCGCGCGGCGCCGCTTTTAGCCCCTTTTAACTTTCGCGACGCCGCCGCCTCGCTCTCGGCTCGGCCAACCCCCGCCACACGCAGCTGCTCGCGGCCGGCACCCGCGGGTACCCGGAACCGAGGACGACACCGGCGCCTCACGCGTTTTAGGACACCTGAAAACTCACGGGGCCACGCAGCAGTCACAAAGCCGGTTGCGGTAGACCGGTCCCCGAACCCTGCCCCAGCGCCGGGGGGGAGGTGGAAAGGGGAGGATGCGGCAAGGCACGCGCCGGGCCGCTAACGCCACGGCTCCCCCCCGCTCGAGCCGCTCGGGGCTGGGGGAACGAGGACGACACCTCACACGCGACGGGAAGCGAAGTGGAAAGGAAGACCGCCCTTGCCCTGCCGGCCGGGGGCCCTTTCCGACGCGACCCGAAAGGCCTCATCGATCAACAAGGACAGAAGGAAAGGAAGCCAGCGGAGGCCCCACGGCCTCGCTCTTCTGGGACAGACACAGCCACGCGCACCCGCCACCGCCCTCGGCAGCAGCCAGCAGGCACGGGGCTCGGCGTGCGGGCAACACGCCGGAGGAGCAAACGGGGCGCCCTCCAGAGATGGGGGGGGGGGCAAGCTGCACCGGGCCGCACCGGCTCACAGGGCACCTCTGCCTCCCCGAAATGTGGGCTTGCATTTTCCCTCAAGCTGCACCGAGTTACATCTCCATCACGGGGCGCCCCTCTGGAGCCAGGAGGAAGCCGTGCTGGGGCACCGGCTTGCCCTCCTCCCCCCATGCCGGGCTCCATAGCATACGAGTGGCCAGTCACCGCCGCTGGCTTTTCCCTTAGATGCCGTGCCCCCGCGGGCTGCGGCTTTGGCCATGGGGGGGAACCCCCGTGAAGAGGGTCCAGTGCTGGGAACTCTCTCTGCCCCTTACCGGGCTCTCTCTCGCCGTGCCTGGACGGGCTTGCTTTCCATTCTTGGTGGGACCGACGCCGGCACCACGTCTCCCCGGCTTTCTCTGCCCCCGTGCCCCACCGGGCAAACTTCGCTTCGGGGGTTCCACACTTCGGCAGTGGCCGGCGCCAGCCACTCGTCAACTTTTTTTCTTTTCCCCGCTTTCGTTGCCGAGCCCGGGCTGGGCTCCGGCTCACGGACGAGCGAAACCCATCCAACACCGCTGAGGGTGCGCCAGCGGCCGCTCCAAACCGCCGCGCCTTTGTTCGGCCCCGCGGGTCCCCTCTCTGACCCGGGCGAAAGCCACCGAGAAGCCAGACGGACCCCTGCCCAGCCGCCTGGCGGGTGGCTTGGAGCAGCCGCTCGGCAGCGCTGCCCTGGGAGTGCTCGGCGTCGCTTGTTCCCTCATATACGGAACTGGAGGGCCGTCAGCTCCGCGAGCGCACAACCAGCCGACCTCCGCCCAGCGGCAGGTCGCAGAAATCACGCCGGCTTGTACGATGACGTAGGCGGAGGCAGAGCGCAACAGCGACCCCTTGGCGACAAGCGCGATCTCCGCGGAGAGCACGTCTACTCGCCGAGGGAGAGCACGTCTACTCGCCGAGGGAGAGCACGTCTACTCGCCGAGGGAGAGCACGTCTACTCGCCCAGGGAGAGCACGTCTACTCGCCCAGGGAGAGCACGTCTACTCGCCCAGGGAGAGCACGTCTACTCGCCCAGGGAGAGCACGTCTACTCGCCCAGGGAGAGCACGTCTACTCGCCCAGGGAGAGCACGTCTACTCGCCCAGGGAGAGCACGTCTACTCGCCCAGGGAGAGCACGTCTACTCGCCCAGGGAGAGCACGTCTACTCGCCCAGGGAGAGCACGTCTACTCGCCGAGGGAGAGCACGTCTACTCGCCGAGGGAGAGCACGTCTACTCGCCCAGGGAGAGCACGTCTACTCGCCCAGGGAGAGCACGTCTACTCGCCGAGGGAGAGCACGTCTACTCGCCGAGGGAGAGCACGTCTACTCGCCGAGGGAGAGCACGTCTACTCGCCGAGAGAGAGCACGTCTACTCGCCGAGGGAGAGCACGTCTACCTCCCGCCTGAGGGAGAGCACGGGGGGGGGGGACAAAGACAGGCGGCAGCAGCTTCGGTGAACGTCACCCGGGAGGCGACCGGGGCTGTCCCGGGGCAGTCCCGGGAAGCCGGCGTCCGACACAGGGAACCGTCAGCTGCCGGACCGGGGCGAATCCCCGCGGCCACGGCAGGGGTGGGGGCTCGAAGACAGCCGGCAGCCGCTTCGGTGAACGTCACCCGGGAGGAGACTGGGGCCCTCCCGGGACCGTCCCGGGAAGACGACGTTCGGCACGAGATCCCGGCCGCGGCCGGACCGGCTCGAAGCCTCGCGGTCCCGGCAGCAGCCGGAGCCGCTCGCCGCCTCGGGCTCCCGGCCCCCTACAGATCCGGCGACTCGTTCGCGGGCGGCGGGGGGAGGCAGTGGAGGGGGTGCGGGGAGAAGCGGCAGCGGAGGCGGAGGGGGGGGGGCTCGAAGACAGCCGGCAGCCGCTTCGGTGAACGTCACCCAGGAGGCGATCGGGGCCGTCCCGGGGCCGTCCCGGGATGCCGGCTTCCGGCACGGGGTCCCGGCCGCGGCCGGACCGGCTCGTATCCCCGCGGCTCCGGCAGGGGGGGGGGGGGCTCGAAGACAGCCGGCAGTCGCCTCGGTGAACGTCACCCGGCCGGCGACCGCGGCCGTTCCGGGGCCGTCCCGGGAAGCCTGCGACAGGCACGGGGTCCCAGCCGCGGCCGGACCGACTCGAAGCCCCGCGGCCCCGGCACGGGGGAGGCCCAAAGACTGGCGGCAGCCGCTTCGCTGAACGTCACCCGGCCGGCGACCGGGGCCGTCCCGGGGCCGTCCCGGGATGCCGGCATCCGGCACGGGGTCCCGGCCGCGGCCGGAGCGGCTCGAATCCCCGCGGTCCCGGCAGCAGCCGGAGCCGCTCGCCGTTCGGGCTCCCGGCACCCTACGGATCCGCCGACTCGTTCGCCGGCGGCGGGGGGAGGCAGTGAAGGAGGTGCGGGCAGAAGCGGCAGCGGAGGCGGAGGGGGGGGGGGGGCTCGAAGACAGCCGGCAGCCGCTTCGGAGAACGTCACCCGGCCGGCGACCGCGGCCGTTCCGGGGCCGTCCCGGGAAGCCTGCGACAGGCACGGGGTCCCGGCCTCGGCCGGACCCGCACTGGGTGCCGCCGCCTCGGGCTCTCGGGACGGTATGGATCCGCCTACTCGTTCGCCGGCGGCGGGGGGAGGCAGTGGAGGGGGTGCGGGGAGAAGCGGCAGCGGAGGCGGAGGGGGGGGGGGGCTCGAAGACAGCCGGCAGCCGCTTCGGTGAACGTCACCCGGCCGGCGACCGGGGCCGTCCCGGGGCCGTCCCGGGATGCCGGCTTCCGGCACGGGGTCCCGGCCGCGGCCGGAGCGGCTCGAAGCCCCGCGGTCCCGGCAGCAGCCGGAGCCGCTCGCCGTTCGGGCTCCCGGCACCCTACGGATCCGCCGACTCGTTCGCCGGCGGCGGGGGGAGGCAGTGGAGGGGGTGCGGGCAGAAGCGGCCACGGAGGCGGAGGGGGGGGGGGGCTCGAAGACAGCCGTCAGCCGCTTCGGTGAACGTCACCCGGGAGGCGACCGGGACCGGCCCGGGAAGCCATCGTCCGGCCCGGGATCCCGGCCGCGGCCGGACCGGCTCGAATCCCCGCGGCCCCGGCACGGGGGAGGCCCAAAGACTGGCGGCAGCCGCTTCGCTGAACGTCACCCGGCCGGCGACCGGGGCCGTCCCGGGGCCGTCCCGGGATGCCGGCTTCCGGCACGGGGTCCCGGCCGCGGCCGGAGCGGCTCGAATCCCCGCGGTCCCGGCAGCAGCCGGAGCCGCTCGCCGTTCGGGCTCCCGGCACCCTACAGATCCGGCGACTCGTTCGCGGGCGGCGGGGGGAGGCAGTGGAGGGGGTGCGGGCAGAAGCGGCAGCGGAGGCGGAGGGGGGGGGGCTCGAAGACAGCCGGCAGCCGCTTCGGTGAACGTCACCCGGCCGGCGACCGGGGCCGTCCCGGGGCTGTCCGGGGATGCCGGCTTCCGGCACGGGGTCCCGGCCGCGGCCGGACCGGCTCGAATCCCCGCGGTCCCGGCAGCAGCCGGAGCCGCTCGCCGTTCGGGCTCCCGGCACCCTACAGATCCGGCGACTCGTTCGCCGGCGGCGGGGGGAGGCAGTGGAGGGGGTGCGGGCAGAAGCGGCAGCGGAGGCGGAGGGGGGGGGGGGGCTCGAAGACAGCCGGCAGCCGCTTCGGTGAACGTCACCCGGGAGGCGACCGGGACTGGCCCGGGAAGCCATCGTCCGGCCCGGGATCCCGGCCGCGGCCGGACCGGCTCGAATCCCCGCGGCCCCGGCACGGGGGAGGCCCAAAGACTGGCGGCAGCCGCTTCGCTGAACGTCACCCGGCCGGCGACCGGGGCCGTCCCGGGGCCGTCCCGGGATGCCGGCTTCCGGCACGGGGTCCCGGCCGCGGCCGGAGCGGCTCGAATCCCCGCGGTCCCGGCAGCAGCCGGAGCCGCTCGCCGTTCGGGCTCCCGGCACCCTACAGATCCGCCGACTCGTTCGCCGGCGGCGGGGGGAGGCAGTGGAGGGGGTGCGGGCAGAAGCGGCAGCGGAGGCGGAGGGGGGGGGCTCGAAGACAGCCGTCAGCCGCTTCGGTGAACGTCACCCGGGAGGCGACCGGGACCGGCCCGGGAAGCCATCGTCCGGCCCCGGATCCCGGCCGCGGCCGGACCGGCTCGAAGCCCCGCGGTCCCGGCAGCAGCCGGAGCCGCTCGCCGTTCGGGCTCCCGGCACCCTACGGATCCGGCGACTCGTTCGCTGGCGGCGGGGGGAGGCAGTGGAGGCGGTGCGGGGAGAAGCGGCAGCGGAGGCGGAGGGGGGGCGGGGGGGACGATAGTGGCGGGGGGCGGGGGGTGCTCGAAGGCAGCCGGCAGCCGGTTCGGTGAACATTCGCCGGGGCGGGGGGGCGACCTGTCCGTGCCCGGGGCAGCCCCGGGAAGCCGGCAGCCAGCACGGGGTCCCGGCAGCACCTGTTCCCTGCCCTGGGACTTGCCGTGCCCGGCGGCCGGTTGCCGGGTGGGGGGAGCGAGGAGAGGCGGGGCGCAGCGGCCGGGGCAGCGCCGGGCCGCAGCGGGGGGCTGGGCGGGTGGGGTAGGCGTCGAGCGGCAAGCCCTCGGCTGCAGCGAATGTTCGGCGGTGCGGGGCGGGGGGGGACGGGACGACACGTTGGGGGCGCCGAGTCCGAGCCACCCCCGGCCCCAGGGGCGGCCGGAGGGGGAGGCCGGTGCCTGGCCCTGGGAGCTGCTGGGCGCCGGATGGCCGAGGGTGCGTCAGAAGCCGCCCGAGCGGTCGAGCAGGTCCTCCAGAAAGGCCTAGGGTGGCTTCGAGGGCCCCGGGAGCAGTCGAGGGAGGCCTCCAGGCAGGTCTGGAGTGGATGGGAGGCCTTCCAAAGCAGACAAGGGAGGCTGCCAGCGGGGCCTAGGCTGGCACTGCAGCCTGTAAATGGTTGGGGGGGGGGCCTCTGGTGCGGCCTGGAGTCTCTGGGTGGCGTCCAGAGAGGTGCAAAAGATCCTCTGGTGCGGCCTGTGGTGGCGGAGAAGCCTGCAGAGCGTGCGGGGGAGGCTTCTGGTGCGGCCTGGGGTGGGTCGGAAGCCTGCAGAGCGTGCGGGAGAGGCTTCTGGTGCGGCCTGGGGTGGCTGAGAAGCCTGCAGAGCGTGCGGGAGAGGCTTCTGCTGCGGCCTGGGGTGGCTGAGAAGCCTGCAGAGCGTGCGGGAGAGGCTTCTGCTGAGGCCTGGGGTGGCTGAGAAGCCTGCAGAGCGTGCGGGAGAGGCTTCTGCTGCGGCCTGGGGTGGCTGAGAAGCCTGCAGAGCGTGCGGGGGAGGCTTCTGTTGGGGCCTGGGGTGGGTCAGAAGCCTACAGAGCGTGCGGGGGAGGCTTCTGGTGCGGCCTGGGGTGGGTCGGAGGCCTGCAGAGCGTGCGGGAGAGGCTTCTGTTGGGGCCTGGGGTGGCTGAGAAGCCTGCAGAGCGTGCGGGGGAGGCTTCTGGTGCGGCCTGGGGTGGCTGAGAAGCCTGCAGAGCGTGCGGGGGAGGCTTCTGCTGCGGCCTGGGGTGGCTGAGAAGCCTGCAGAGCGTGCGGGAGAGGCTTCTGCTGCGGCCTGGGGTGGGTCGGAAGCCTGCAGAGCGTGCGGGAGAGGCTTCTGTTGGGGCCTGGGGTGGCTGAGAAGCCTGCAGAGCGTGCGGGAGAGGCTTCTGCTGCGGCCTGGGGTGGCTGAGAAGCCTGCAGAGCGTGCGGGAGAGGCTTCTGGTGCGGCCTGGGGTGGCTGAGAAGCCTGCAGAGCGTGCGGGAGAGGCTTCTGGTGCGGCCTGGGGTGGCTGAGAAGCCTGCAGAGCGTGCGGGAGAGGCTTCTGCTGCGGCCTGGGGTGGCTGAGAAGCCTGCAGAGCGTGCGGGAGAGGCTTCTGCTGCGGCCTGGGGTGGCTGAGAAGCCTGCAGAGCGTGCGGGAGAGGCTTCTGCTGCGGCCTGGGGTGGCTGAGAAGCCTGCAGGGCGTGCGGGGAGAGGCTTCTGCTGCGGCCTGGGGTGGGTGGGAAGCCTGCAGAGCGTGCGGGGGAGGCTTCTGGTGCGGCCTGGGGTGGCTGAGAAGCCTGCAGAGCGTGCGGGAGAGGCTTCTGGTGCGGCCTGGGGTGGCTGAGAAGCCTGCAGAGCGTGCGGGGGAGGCTTCTGGTGCGGCCTGGGGTGGCTGAGAAGCCTGAAGAGCGTGCGGGAGAGGCTTCTGGTGCGGCCTGGGGTGGCTGAGAAGCCTGCAGAGCGTGCGGGGGAGGCTTCTGGTGCGGCCTGGGGTGGCTGAGAAGCCTGCAGAGCGTGCGGGAGAGGCTTCTGCTGCGGCCTGGGGTGGCTGAGAAGCCTGCAGAGCGTGCGGGGGAGGCTTCTGCTGCGGCCTGGGGTGGCTGAGAAGCCTGCAGAGCGTGCGGGGGAGGCTTCTGCTGCGGCCTGGGGTGGCTGAGAAGCCTGCAGAGCGTGCGGGGGAGGCTTCTGGTGCGGCCTGGGGTGGCTGAGAAGCCTGCAGAGCGTGCGGGGGAGGCTTCTGCTGCGGCCTGGGGTGGGACGGAAGCCTGCAGAGCGTGCGGGAGAGGCTTCTGCTGCGGCCTGGGGTGGGTCGGAAGCCTGCAGAGCGTGCGGGAGAGGCTTCTGTTGGGGCCTGGGGTGGCTGAGAAGCCTGCAGAGCGTGCGGGAGAGGCTTCTGCTGCGGCCTGGGGTGGCTGAGAAGCCTGCAGAGCGTGCGGGAGAGGCTTCTGGTGCGGCCTGGGGTGGCTGAGAAGCCTGCAGAGCGTGCGGGAGAGGCTTCTGGTGCGGCCTGGGGTGGCTGAGAAGCCTGCAGAGCGTGCGGGAGAGGCTTCTGCTGCGGCCTGGGGTGGCTGAGAAGCCTGCAGAGCGTGCGGGAGAGGCTTCTGCTGCGGCCTGGGGTGGCTGAGAAGCCTGCAGAGCGTGCGGGAGAGGCTTCTGCTGCGGCCTGGGGTGGCTGAGAAGCCTGCAGGGCGTGCGGGAGAGGCTTCTGCTGCGGCCTGGGGTGGGTGGGAAGCCTGCAGAGCGTGCGGGGGAGGCTTCTGGTGCGGCCTGGGGTGGCTGAGAAGCCTGCAGAGCGTGCGGGGGAGGCTTCTGGTGCGGCCTGGGGTGGCTGAGAAGCCTGCAGAGCGTGCGGGGGAGGCTTCTGGTGCGGCCTGGGGTGGCTGAGAAGCCTGAAGAGCGTGCGGGAGAGGCTTCTGGTGCGGCCTGGGGTGGCTGAGAAGCCTGCAGAGCGTGCGGGGGAGGCTTCTGGTGCGGCCTGGGGTGGCTGAGAAGCCTGCAGAGCGTGCGGGAGAGGCTTCTGCTGCGGCCTGGGGTGGCTGAGAAGCCTGCAGAGCGTGCGGGAGAGGCTTCTGCTGCGGCCTGGGGTGGGTCGGAAGCCTGCAGAGCTTGCGGGGGAGGCTTCTGGTGCGGCCTGGGGTGGGTCGGAAGCCTGCAGAGCATGCGGGGGAGGCTTCTGCTGCGGCCTGGGGTCTCTGGGTGGCCTCTAGAGAGGTGCAAAAGACCCTCTGGGTTGGGCTGGGTTGGCTCTTGGACCCCTGCCACACAGTGGAGAGAGGCCTCCGGCCCGCCACCTGTGTCCCTGTGTGCCTGAGTGCCTGTGTCCCTGTGTCCCTGTGTCCCTGTGTCCCTGTGTCCCTGTGTCCCTGAGTGCCTGAGTGCCTGTGTCCCTGTGTCCCTGTGTCCCTGAGTGCCTGAGTGCCTGAGTGCCTGTGTCCCTGTGTCCTTGTGTCCCTGTGTCCCTGTGTCCCTGTGTGCCTGAGTGCCTGTGTCCCTGTGTCCCTGTCTGTGTACCTGTGTGCGAGAGTGTCCGGCACGCCACCCAGCGGCGGCGGGCAAGCAGGTAGGCGGGTGGGCGGGCCGGCGAGGGCCAGTGTGAGTTTGGGGGGTGGGAGGGGAGGCGGCAGCTGGAAGCGTCAGAGGAGGGGGCGTGGCTCCGGCTGGCCCCGGGAGCAGGTTCCCGGGACCGGGACCGGCTGGACCCGGCGGGTGGTTGATCCCGGGGCGGGGGGCAGAGGCGGCGGGAAGCGGCAGCTGCGTGTGCGGCGGGGGGGGTGGAGGGCGAACCGCGGCGGGAAGCGGATGCTTCAGAGCAGGTTACGGGGGCGGGGACGGACGACACCACCTGTCCCCGCCCCGGGACGGGCTGGACCCGGCGCCCTGGACCCGGCGCCGTGTACCCGCCGCCGCCCCCCGCCGCCGCCCCCCTCCGCCACCCCGGGACCCCGACGTTTTTTGGCGCCCGCGCCTTTTTTTGCTCCCCGCCTGCCCGCGCTGCCCCGGGCCCTCCCCCGGGGCGGGGCGGGAGGGAGGGACGGA
>NW_027145484.1:0-18323 GCF_026170545.1 Melanerpes formicivorus | reverse complement strand
ACTGGGGAAGCTGGACCATGAGTACTGTTTGGTTTGGGGGCCCTCACTAGAAGGACATTGGGTTGCTGAAGGTCCAAAGAGCAACAAAGCTGGTGAAGGGTCTGGAGAACAGGTCTGGTGAGGAGCAGCTGAGAGGGCTGGGGTGGTTTCGTCCAGAGAAAAGGAGGTTACAGCTCACTCTACAACTCCCTAAAAGGTCAGAGTCAGCTGGGCATCTTGGTCTCTTCTCCCAGGTACTGAGAGGAAATGCACCAGGGGAATTTTGGGTTGAATATTAGAAGCTGAAAGAGTCCTCAAACCCTGGCACAGGCTCCCCAGGGAGGTGGTCAATTCCCCATCCCTGTAGCTGCTCGAAATTGAAGAGGCAGAGCTGTGGTGCTGAGGGCCATGGTTTAGCCCCAGACCTGGCAGAGTTAGATAATGGGTGCTACACTTTGGCCATGGCAACCCCATGCAGAGCTACAGACTGGGGTCAGAGTGGCTGAGAGCTGCCAAACAGAGAGGGACCTGGGGGTGCTGATTGACAGCCGCCTAAACATGAGCCAGCAGTGTGCCCAGGTGGCCAAGAGGGCCAATGGCATCCTGGCCTGCATTAGGAAGTGTGGCCAGCAGGAGCAGAGAAGTCATTGTGCACCTGGACTCTGCACTGGTTAGGCCACACCTTGAGTCCTGTGTCCAGTTCTGGGCTCCTCAGTTTAAGAAGGACATTGAAACACTTGAATGTGTCCAGAGAAGGGCAACAAGGCTGGGGAGAGGTCTGGAGCACAGCCCTGTGAGGAGAGGCTGAGGGAGCTGGGGTTGCTTAGGCTGGAGAAGGCTCAGGGGAGACCTCATTGCCCTCTACAACTACCTGAAAGGTGGTTGCAGCTAGGTGGGGGTTGGTCTCTTCTCCCAGGCAACCAGCACCAGAACAAGAGGACACAGTCTCAAGCTATACCAGGGGAAGTTTAGGCTGGAGGTGAGGAGAAAGTTTTTCACCAAGAGAGTCATTTGTCATTGGAATGTGCTGCCCAGGGAGGTGGTGGAGTCCCCATCCCTGGAGGCGTTCAAGAGGGGATTGGACTTGGTGCCATGGTCTAGTCATGGGTCTGTGGTGACAGGTTGGACTCGATGACCCTCGAGGTCTCTCTGAACCTTAGTGATACTGTGATTCAATGGTCTTGAAGGTCTTTCCCAACCAAGCCAAGGCATGATTCCAAACCCATTTTGGTGCACCCAAGTGAAGAGGGCAGGGGCTGAAGGCCCAAAGCCTGGCAGCTGCACAGGCTCTCCCTCCTGGCCTTGGGTGCCCCTCCAGCAGCTCATTTGCAGCACAAGCAACAAACCAACCCATCAGCTTTTTGAGGAGTCTTTTTTATTAAGATAAATCCAGCAAAATTCCTAACAGTGGGTACACACAGCCAGCCTGCCCTCTTGCCTTTTTGTGAGTTCAGTTAAAAACATGGTTACACTTCCTTTTTCTAGGTCTTTATTTCTTTTTTTTTTGTGGTTTTGTGTTTTTTTTTTTTTGCTCTTTTTTCTTCCTTTTTTTTTCTCTTCTTTTTTTTTCCTCTTCTTTATTTTTTTCCTCTTCTTCTTTTTTTTTTTCCTCTTCTTCTTTTTTTTTTTTTTTTCTCTCAAAACTGACAAAATAAAAATTACCTTTGGGAAAAAAACAACAGATTCATCTTTTTTTATTCTTCTTCTTTTTTTTTTTTATGTCCAGCTCTGGGCTTTTTTTTTTTGTTTTTTTTTTGTGTTTTTTTTTCTTCATGAAAATAGCTTCTCACCTTCTTTTTTGTTTTTATTTTTTATAAAAGCAACCCACAGAACCACTGGAATGTTTGAACACAGGTATTTGTTTTGTTTTTTTTTTTTTGAGACCTCCCCACTTTAAGAAAACCTTACAACACAGAGAAAGGAAGAGGGGGGGGGGTTGGGGAAGAGGGAGGGGATAGGGGTGGGGGGGGGTGGGGGGTTGGGGGGGGAAACAAACAAAACCAAACCAAAAAAGAAGAAACCAAACCCAAACCCAAATGAAAATCTGAAGTCTTGTAAAGCATTGACTTACACAAAAAGGGACACACTGACAGAAGTCAAAAGCTACCACCACTTATTCTTTCCATGTACCATACAAACTATTACAATCACAAAGGTTAAAAACAATGATCTCCTGCTCTGTCTGTTTGTGGTTTGTTGTTGGTGTTTTTCCCCCTCTCTCTTTTTTCTGTTTTTTTTTTCCAAAGGGATCGAATTTTTTCCCCCCAAGTAACCGAGATGAGGATGTTCCATAATTAAATTCATGCTAAAAAAACCTGCAGTTATAAAATAGTTGATAAAAATATTCCTCTCTGTTAACAATACAGCGTGGAGGTACGGATACCCAGCGATGGAGATAGAGGGCAGGGGCGACGTTACTCGGACTTGGCTTCCTTCTCGTCAGATGCTTCAGCAGCTGGTGCCTAGGAAAGGGGGTGGGCAAAGAAGTGTTACTTGGAATGGCTCCTTGGATTCCATTAGAGTAGAATAGAGTAGAGTAGACTAGGGTAGAGTAGGGTAGAGTAGAGTAGAGTAGGGTAGAGTAGAGTAGGGTAGAGTAGGGTAGGGTAGAGTAGGGTAGAGTAGAGTAGGGTAGGGTAGAGTAGGGTAGGGTAGAGTAGGGTAGGGTAGAGTAGAGTAGGGTAGAGTAGAGTAGGGTAGGGTAGGGTAGGGTAGGGTAGAATAGAATAGAGTAGAATAGGCTAGGCTAGGCTAGAATAGAATAGAATAGAATAGAATAGAATAGAGTAGGGTAGGGTAGAGTAGGGTAGGGTAGAGTAGGGTAGGGTAGGATAGAATAGACCAGACCAGGTTGGAAGAGACCTTCAAGATCATCGCATCCAACCTATCACCCTACACCACCTAATCAACTAACCCACGGCACCAAGCACCCTGTCAAGTCTCCTCCGGAACACCTCCAGTGCTGGTGACTCCACCACCTCCCCAGGCAGCCCATTCCAATGGGCAATCACTCTCTCTGTGTAGAGCTTTGAGAAATGAGTTTGTTAGCACAACCCAGGGCAGAGCTAGTGCGGGAGATCAGCACTGTGGCGTGGCAGCTGGTGGTGCTGAAAATCAACACGCAAATGAAGCATTACTTGGTGACTGAGTTGGCTTGGGAGTGTTTAACATGGGGTTTAGGTTAGCATTAATCCTACACTAAAGGAAGTTCAGGTCCTCATCTCCACAGGCTGGAGGTGAGGAGAAAGTTCTTCGCTGAGAGAGTTCTTAGCCATTGGAATGTGCTGCTCAGGGAGGTGGTGGAGTCACTGTCTCTGGAGGTGTTCAAGAGGGGATTGGATGTGGCACTGGGTGCCATGGTCTAGTCATGAGGTCTGTAGTGATGGGTTGGACTCGATCTTTGAGGTCTCTTCCAACCTTGGTGCTAGTGTGATACAGGGAAGTGTAACAATCCCACACCTAAGCCCACGACGCTCGTCTGCTGTCCCAACTTTGGGGCAATCGGCTCTCACCTGCTCTCCATGGAAAGCTCTGGTTTTGAGTACACACATCAAAATGGCAAAGCTCCTCTCAAAGAGCCTTTGAAGTACATCAGCCCTCTACTAATTTTTAGCAAAGCTCCTGAACTTGTTTTCAAAATGAAAGAATAACTGACTCATTAAGTGGATAATGATACTCAGAGCATGAGGAAATCAGAAGCAAGAGAACACAACAGGCTACTCTGTGTCTCCAGGGGCAAAAGCAGCCTGTAGCAAACCTTCTGCTTCTACTATCAGCAAGGAATCTGCCAGCAAAAGGCCATCAGGAGGTGACCAGAGCTCAGAGCTAGTGCTAGCAAATGGCAGCTCTTTGGCAAGGAGCTGACAGAGTAAGAACCTGTAAGGAAGAGGTCTGCAGATCAAGGGAGCAGCCCAAGCAGAACTCGCAGACCTCGCTGCATTGTTCTGAGGAGAATTGGTTTAGAGAATTGTGTAAAACTTCAAACCAGATTTCTGGCACTGTACCAGCCTGTGCTGAGCAGAGAGGCAATCCAGCAGGCCAGAGAGGATATGCAAAGTCAGCTCAGGGCTGGACAGCCATCTCACTGAGCTCTATTGTTCCTCAGACATTCTGCAATACTCTTGTGCCAGCCCCAAGAGGGACACTAGGCCAGCACGGACCACCTGTGGAAGGGCTCTATCTCATAGCAGGAGGAGCCTGAAGGAGAACACTGTTCATTCAGGCTCTCCCTGGGAGCTGCCCTGGGCAGACACTGCTCCTGATTTGTCTGCACATGATGGCAGTGAAACCCACTGCCTTCCAGCCAGGAGGATAGATCACTCCCTCCTGCAGAGTCCTCCCAATACCTGGGGTTTCATTCCCATCTGCACCGCAGCTCAAGTACCTCGTTAGTTTTGGTATCTCCGTTTTCAGAGTGGTTTTCTTCTTTAGCATCCTCTTGTTTAGTTTCATCTTTGCCTTTGGCTCCTTTCTTCCCTTTTGTTGCTGCCTTTTTGTCCTCCTTTTTATCATTTGCTGCCTTTTCTTTCTGTTAGGAAAGCAGAGTGATATGGTAAATGCTCACTTCCACATACATCTGCAGCTTCTCAGCTCTAAAGCATCCACACAACTTCCTCCTGCACCCTGAACTTCCTAGTGACACAGAGGAAAGTTTCCAAGGAGAAGTGCTTTCCTTCTCTTCCACCCTCAGTGTGCTACTGGGAAGTGCATAATATAAAAGCAGTCATGCCTGGGGTTAAAAGAATTCCTATTTTAAATAGGCATTCAATTAAATTAGCTAAAAAATGTTGAACTGGCCTGTATTTGTGCCGTGCTGCTGAAAGGCATGCCACAGAACAAAAAGAACATGTACAGCTAGGGGAAATACCAGAATACTTCAGATGTGCTCTTAATGCCTATTCAGAAGTGTAACAAAGCTGTAGGCAAAGGGACATTCCCCCCTTCCCCACCAGAACTATTCCCCACTGCAGCAAACCGTCTGTGTGGGAAGAGCCAAGCTGGGGGCTCAGCAGCATCGCCTCGAGAACAGAGAGCACTCTGCACTTATTGTTTAAGCCTGGTTCCTTCTATGTGGATCTGGCCAAATCCAAACAAAACTTGATGCTCCAACTTCTGCAGTGATACTTCTCCACGTGGCAAGGTCAGATCTCCACCCCAGTACAGCGTTAGTTTCACGTCTGAGGAGCTGCCTCTTGCTGCCAAGGAGGAGCAGCACAAAGCAAACTGCTTCAGTTCCTTGCTTGATCACCCCAGCTCCAACAAAGGGACCATAAATTACTCCTCACAGGTAAGTGAAGGCAAGGTAATTACTGTGCACTATACAGCCAGAAGATGGAGTTGTCCAGTGGCCAGAAGTTTCCACAACATGAAACTTCTGATTTCTTAAACCCCTCACTTTTTAGTGTTGAAAATTAAGTCACACGAGGAACGAGTTGCTTGCTAAGGGGGAACTTCAGGGCCACCAAGGACAGTGATGATTAAAAGCTCACCAAAATTAACACCAACTCCTATCACAATGGAAAATATTTAAGACAGGGGCTTGGCAGCACTCAAATGGGTGAGGGTCTCTTTCTAATCTCCCACTCTCCAGTCTGACCTCACTGAGGGAATTTCAGCCTGTCTGGGAAAGCCAACAACATGGTGTCAGGAGCTGCCTCCTCCTGGGTTGTTTCAGCCCTCAGCAGGCCTCTCCTCCTCTCTGGGAACTGGGCTATCAGCAGGATGGAAGAGAGTCACCAGAGGAGGACAGAGAAGAGC
Organism: Melanerpes formicivorus; assembly: GCF_026170545.1. NCBI lineage: Eukaryota > Metazoa > Chordata > Aves > Piciformes > Picidae > Melanerpes > Melanerpes formicivorus. Next base: position 12,587 of record NW_027145484.1, on the reverse strand, counting down.
ATGCCACCACTCACTCTCTTCCCCCTCTGTTGGCTGAGCAGTCCACCTCCAAGAGGCAAAAAGAACCTGACAGATGAATGGCACAGTGAGATCAGCACCCAAGTAATTGCAGTGCTCTTTGGCAGTAAGATTTTGAACTGCAGTACCACTATGGCACTGGTTTGTTCTGCGCCCCTCCAACAGACCTCCTCAGACCTCTGAAGAGCACATTACCAGTGAAGGGTTCCTCCAGCAGCACCAGAACGCTCCAAGCTCACCAGCACTGGCGTGTTGGTCACTTGCTCTTCCAGTTCCAGCCACAAAGACTTTTAAAGGCTCAGGCTGTTTGAAGAAGGCTCTCTCTTCCCTTACCCCATTCAAAAAAGACAACAAAGCACCAGCAGAGCTCAAAGGGTAGCTCTCTGCAGCCTGCTCTTTGCTGGTAAAGCTCCTCTCAAGAAAGCATTCAAGGGGAGTCCACAGGAACTGGCTTCCAGGGCTGGACTGATCAGAGAGAAAGTGTCTGGCAGCACACAGCTGACACTGTGCCCTGGGACAGTGCTGAGATCCTGGGACCTCTGCTCTGCTCTCCATGGCTTCTGGGGTCAAGCTAAGAGCTCTTCTGTAAGGGATGAGGCCCCCTTCCACAAATGAATGAGTTGAGGAAGAAAAACACCCCCAAGGACAAAGCCATTTTTCCATTTCCAAGCTTCTTCCATCCTCTCAGCCAGTGCTGAGCTAACACCACTCTGTCTGTGTCCCTGAGTGTTTTTCCTGTACAGATGGCAACATCATTCAGTGGTTCAACAAGTGATGAAACTTTCCTCCCAGCTCTATGCTTTTCCAAGTTTGAAAGGTGCAATCTGTTCTGACACACAAAGGAAAAAAACCTCTGAAGAACCTGGAGGATGTGAAGTTCAGCATTTGGGGAAAAGAAGCTTTAGAGATGGCTGCACAAGTCCTACTACATCCCCCTTCACATAGGTATTGATCCAGCATTAGGAACTCTGGAGAGCCAAAAATGCAGCTCAGGAGTCCTGGCTTCAAAGCAGCATCTTAGAGGCAAGAGGATCAATGCTTTCCAAGTCCAGCTCAGGGGCAACAACCAATGCACCCCAGCCAGCAGAGCTGAACCATGGATGATCCCAGAGGGAGACTGGACCACACAGCTCGTGCAGGAAGGGACCAAACTAGGTTATGGCAGCCACTGACAGTCCTTAACTTCTGAATGCTTATTTTCACAGCTTTGAAGAGTTGGTTGGTGTAGGTTTTGTGTATAAACCCTGAGGTGTTTCCATGAAAATACCAACACCATGCACCACAGGCAGCTGCACTGACTTCTGCAAGGGTCATTGGCAGAGGGTGAGCACAAGACTTTTTAGATCCCTGAGCCAGCTGCCACTTGGGCTGGTGGAGCAACCACTTGTGACAGGCCCTCCCCTTCCCAGGGTACCAGCCACCAGATGGAGGTGCCAACCACAGTGTGCCAGTCACTGGCACCACAGGAATGGGGAGCAGCTGAGCTCCTGGGGGCTGCTCTGTAACAGGATCTAGAAATCCAGCTGCACAACCCAAAAGCAGCATGAAAAACTTGCTCTGATGACAGAGCTGAGATGTGAGGTGCCCAGAACAACAAGAGGGGTTCTCCTTGTCCATTTCTCATGACACCTCTGCTGCTCCACACAGCAGGCTTGAGAGGTAGGATAGTTTCAATCACCTTGAAGTCTGCTGTGCCATTCCCAGGCCTTTTAAATGTATAGAAAACACCTCCTGATTCCCAAGCCCATGATCTCCTCCAAAGCATCTCTTGCTCCTGCACTGTGCTCATATGACCATCCAAAACCAGCAGGTGTGATGGGAACAGGTTAAAATGAGCACTAAGGGTTTGTAACCCTGCAATACTGAACATTTACAGATACTTCTAAAAGGAAGAGCACTGCAAAAATGACTCCTGGAGAGCCTTGTGCCAGGAAAGGGAGATCAAGCAATGGACTGCATGGGTTCATGGACTGCAGAACTGTCCCTTCTGAAATGGCAAACTGCAGCTGCAAGGCAAACAGGAGTTTCAAGCAGTGACTTTCTCAGCCAGGTCAGGTATGCCAGCATTGGTGACATTCCCAAAACACCCAGCTTAAGGAATCCAGCCTATAGAATTTTATCTGTAATGATTACAAGCTGACCAACTGATAACTGACTGAGAAGAGTGCCTCTGAATGGAAACAGTGTGAGAAGCTGTAATGAAAAGCATGATTTTCAATGCCTTCTCTAATGGGCTCTCTGATCTCTATTCCAAACATCCTTTTCCTAACAATGCACTAAGTGAAACTCTGGGATGGCCTTGTAAGGCAAGCAGCAAAGCCTCACCACAACTGATTTAAGATCTGCTCAGTTTACCACATTCCTTCACAAGGAAGCAGATAGGATTCTCTTTACATCTTTCAAGTTCTTCTAACTCACATAATTCAACTTTAACTCCTAAAAGAAAAGTAGGAAAACCCCAAAGGGTTACTTGTGGATGGTTCTTCCCTTCAGTTATAGAATTGATTTGGTTGGCAAATCCTTTCAAGATCATTGAGCCCAACCATTCTCTAACTTTACCCAGCCTGGGGCTAAGCCATGGCCCCCAGCACCACATCTCTGTGTCCTTTAAACACCTCCAGGGATGGGGATTCAGTCACTTCCCTGGGGAGCCTGTTACAGTGATTTAGAACCCTTCCAGTGAAGAATTTTCTTCTAATATCCAACCTAAATCTTCCCTTGCAGAAATTGAGGCTCTTTCCTCTAGTCCTGTCACTTCCTACCTGGTAGAAGAGACTGCCCCCCACCTGGCCCCAACCTACTGTCAGGGAGTTGTGGAGGGCAATGAGGTCTCACCTCAGCCTCCTTTTCTCCAGGGTAAACAATCCCAGTTTTCTCAACTGCTCCTCACAAGACTTGTGCTCTGGACCCTTCAGCAGCTTCATTGCCCTTCTCTGGACACACTCTTGCACCCCAATGTCCTTCCTGTAGCGAGGTGCCTAAAGCTGAACCCAGTGCTCAAGCTGTCATCTCCCCAGTGCCCAGTATAGGAGGGCAGTCCCTGCCCTAGTCCTGCTGCTCTAGACGTTTGGATGGTGGTTTTATTCTCCTGGTTAGTTGTGGATGTTTTTTCCCCCCTATAAACATGCTGAGAAAGTAAAGCACAACTTCAGTTTGGCAGATCTGAAACAACTTACCTTAGGTGCTGCCTTTTTGGGCTTGGGCTCCGGTTTTGGCGGAGCAGGTTTCTGGACAGAACAGACAGAGGACAGAGAGTCAGGGCAACCATGTAAATGCTTTTGCAAAGTGTTGCTAACTTTGTTACAGACTATTCAGGTACAAAATGCTTCTGCCTGCTTCACTCTGCAGCATAAAGGGGGAGATGGCAGGCAGGACACTATGTTTTTGTTATCCAAACCCTCATTTCCTCACGTGTGCCGTGGTAGCTAAGGTAGAGGTGCTGATAGCAGCAGTAAGTGGCTCATGACTGTGTCTGGATGTTACTGTCTGCTCTGAAGGCAGGGGTATGTCAAAAATGAAAGATTATCATCTGAGCATAACTCACTCTATCCAATAAACAGCTTAACTTTCCCTAAAATGAAGTATTTTCCTCTTTAAATAGCAACTTGGCAGTTCCAACATGGCTTAAAACGGTGCTGGGTACACTGCACCGTAGAAAAGGATCCCAAGAGCCTGTTTCAGGCTGTGGCTTTGGGCTGAAGCCTACCACATGGCACAGATTTATACCCTGGAGGTCTCAGTTTACCCAAGATCAATGGGCATGTAACAGGCATGAGCAGAGAGGAGGTAATTCACACAGAGCTATGGAGAAGACCAACAGAGAACAAATGAATCCTGAAATCAGTATTCCTCGACTCTTGAGGCTCATGTGCCCAGTCTGAAAGCTAATGAACACAGATGCTTCTCTCCACCTGTCACCTAGAAGGTGGCATCCTGTGTGTTGCAGTACTAAAAGCATAAATAAAGATACTTACAGCAGATAGTCTAGCTGACCTTCTCTTTGGCTGCATAAAGAAAGAGGTGTCACTACAATTCACAGCATACAGAGCAGTGTTTACTCAGAACTCCAACCCAGAATGACACAGCACACGTCTGGGAGCCCCATGCACACTCTAGCATTTATGAAATCCAGGGTGGTGGACTTGATGATTCCTAAAGGTCCCTTCCAACTTGAGGTATCCCATGGTTCCATGGAAGTACAGGCAGCGTGGAGATGAATTCCCTAAAGTGCAGTTTTGGTCAAGAGTTCTCACTCTATGCAATGGGCCTTTTACCCCACTGAGAGGATAAGTGATAAAGGTTCTCTGCTTCCAGGACTTGTGCCATTAGGCTCTGCTACCTGTAAGACTAAACAGGGACAGGTTCCCACTGGAACCAATGGAACTTGGCTCTCAGAATCCCAGCGTGGTGGGGTCTGGAAGTGTGGTGGTTTGGACACAGCCTCAAACAGTCACAGGAAGGGACCTTTGGGGATCATCTAGTTCAATTTCCCTGCTAAAGTCAGGTCACCCACAGCAGGTTGCCCAGGACTGCAAAGTCCATGCAGGAGACTCCACAACATCTCTGCACAGCCTTGTCCAGGGCTCTGTCTCACCCTCACAGGAAAGAATCTCTTCCTGGTCTTCAAATGGAACCTCCCAGGTTCCAGTCTGTGCCCACTGCTCCTGGTGCTGTATCTGGGCACCACTGAGAAGAGCCTGGTCTCATCCTCTTGACCCCCACCCTTCACCATTGGTAAGCACAGCATGTCCAGGCTAAACAGCCCCAGGTTTCCTTCCCTGTCAGAAAGGGGCACCAGTCCCCTCAGCATCTTTGCAGCCCTCCACTGGACTCTCTTTCAGCCCAGGGCGGCACTCTGCACCCACCCAGGCCTAAGGAACGGGCCTGGGCACTCCAAAGCCATGCACAGGCCCTGAGCCTGTGCCCACCCCCGGCCTTTGGAGGCCTCGCAATTTATGTGGAGCACCAAATCCTTGGAGCAGAAGCAGCTCCTACCTCCTCCTTTGCCTCGCCTTCAGCTGGAGCCTGCAAAGAAAGCGAGAAGCAGAGGTGAGAAGTCGCCATCACCCCCCCGGCACCCAGCGCCAGCCCCGAGGGGAGCTCGAGGGCGGCCTCGCCAACTACAGCTCCCACAATGCCCCGGGGCCCGCCGGCGCGACGTCACCACGCCGAGGCGTCGCCTCGTTTAAAAAGTTCCCGCCAAATTACCTGCCACAACAAGGTCGTCCCCAGCCCCGCGCAAGGACAATGTCGGCGACACGCTCCGCGTCGCAGACGCCCGCGGGGCTTCGGCCTCGCCCCCGCCGCTTCCCCCCCGCGCTCCCCCCCTCCCTCGGAATCCAAGGGTCCGGGGAGCGGCGGGGGCTAGGCCGAAGCCCCGCGGGCGGCTGAGGAGCGGCCTCAGAGCACTCAGGCGGCGGGCTCGAGGCCGGCCGAGGCTGGGAGGGGGAAGGAGGCGGGGGGGGGGGGGGAAGGGAGGGGGGTCCAGTGGGGCCCCGCTGAGGTAAAGTTACTAATTATGGTGGTGAAATTCCCTTCCCCGCTTTCCTTCAAGGCCAGTTTCAAATTCTGCGCCGCCTAATGGCACCAAATTACCATTGCACAACCATCTGGTATGACAAGAAGTGGGAGAGGAGGAGGAGAGAGGGGGGGGGGGGGGGGAAAAAAAAAAAAAAAAAAAAAAAAAAGGAGAACAAAGGCAAACGCAGGAGAAAAGAGGCACCGTTTAAACCCAAATCCTCCCCAGGAACTGCCCGATCCGCCTTAAAACATCGCCGGAGGCGGCTGGGAGGGTTGAGGCCGTTCGGCGGCGGGGTTTTGGGCGCCTGGGCGAGCGGCAGAGCCTTCGGTGCCTAGCGCTGCCTGGCTGCGTTCTCCATAGGGGCAGCAGCAGCAGCAGCAGCAGCACTATGGCTGTTTGTAATCCAGCATGGAGAACACACCGCTCGGCCCTTCGCCTCGCGAACAAAACAGCCCGAAGTGAACTCGCAGCCTTTTACCCGCCCCCCCCCCTCCACTACACACACACCTCCCCCCCCCTCCCCAACACCACCACCACCACTCTTTTTAGCCCGCGCCGAGCAGCCCCAACACGCCCCAGCCTCTTTCCCTCCGGTCCCAGCTCTGCTTTTAGGACGTACACAAAAAAAAAAAATTTAAAATGCAAAAAAAAAAAACAAACCCCAAAACAACCAAAAAACAGCCCCCCCCCCCAAAAAAAAAACCAACTCCACACAACACACGCGCGCGCAAAAAAAATGTTCACAGCTCCTTCCGCAAACGCTGCTTCCATCTCTCCCCTTCGCTCCCCTCCTCTCTCCCTTCTCGTTATGCTTTTGGTTTTTTTTTTTTTGTCGTACTTACCTTTCTTTTGGGCATAGTTGCACCTTAATAGTTGATTGCAAAATAGATAGAGAGATAGGTATTTAAAAAAAAAATAAATGGAACCGCCGGAAAAAAAAAAAACACAACTGTTTCAACCGCTCTGCAAAATCGCTATTTCAAAAAACAAAAAAATAAAAAAAAAAATAAAAATGAAAAGGAGAGAGAAAAAAAAAAAATGTTTAAGGGACCAAGAGTTAATTGCAGCAGAAACTGAACAAAAAAAAATCCCCCCCTCTTTATTGCAAACAGTCAAATACACCAACACGCAACCAAACTGCATGAATGGGGAGCGCCAGATGGGCCCAGCCGCCGAGTGACGGCCGCCGCGACCAATGGCAGCGCGGGCAGCGGCCCGGGAGGCGGGGCGCGGGGCAGAGTGGGCGGGGCGCGGCCGTAGCGCCGGAGACGCTCGCAGGCGGAGGGACGGCGGTTCTACGCTGTCTGCGCAGCCCCGCCGGCCTAAAGCGCGCGGTGAATACGGCGCCGCCGCCGCGGTGGCGGGTTGGGCGCCGCTGGCGGCCCCAGCGCGGCCCCGCGGCAGGCAGACAGGGCGCGCAGGCGAGGCTGAGCCGCGGTGGCGGCAGCAGCATCGCCACCACCACCTTTCGGCCCTCCGCTTCTCCCAGCGTCTCCGCGCACGTCGGCGGCTGTAGATCCCCCGCTCCTCTCCCGCCTCTTTCCCCGCGTTCCCCCCAGAGGCCGGGAAAGAAACTTCCCCGAAAGTTACCACAGGCCGCAGGACGACAACATGGCCGCCTCGCCGGCTCTGGGCCTCCCGCCGCGCAGGGCGGCGGGGGGCCGCGGCCTGGCAGCGGTAGAGGCTGTGGGCCGGGGAGGAGGGGCTGGGCTGGCCCGGCCGCCAGCGCCGCGTCCCGCCATTGCGGTACCTGTTGGAAAGGGCCAGCTGCCCCATCTGCCCCCCCTGCCCCATCCGCCCCAGCTGCCCCCCCTGCCCCATCCGCCCCAGCTGCCCCCCCTGCCCCATCCGCCCCAGCTGCCCCCCCCGCCTTACCGCTGCCCGCGCAGGGCCTTTGTCCGCCCCGGCCCCACGGGCCGAAAGCGGGGTGACCGTGGGATACAACTGCCTCTGGGGCTGGGAAACAGCCAGGCCGGGATTTTCAGAACCATTTTTAGCTCTTAAGTTGCCTTTTGGTCTGACACAGCCCGGCTGAGCTGCGTGAGGGATCTCCTGGAGCGGGGCCTGTGATGCAGAGGTAGTCTGTGAGGTGAAGTCTCAGAACTCTGCATGGGTGACGGCAGATTTGTCAACGTTTCCATCCTAACTACACATTCTGGCAGTTTCCCCTATTTTTGTCTTGGGGAAAGCACAGGGCTGTGTTAATACCAACTTCAGGACCAAAGCACTTTGAGACTTCAAGCAGGAGCTGCCACTCTGAAGTGTGACTGCTGCTGCCAAAAGCCAGTCTAATCTCAAAAAAGCGACAATAAAGGAGGTTTCTGTGATCTTCATAGCCTGTTTCAGCAGTACTTAAACCCACAAAGTTGCACACATCATCTGAATTGACTGTGAATTTCTTTGCTCAGTGTCTAGAAGAGACAACAACAGGCAGCATCGTTTCAGGCACTCTGATTTCACATCTAAATTCTCCATTAAACTTTGGGTTGTGTTTTTTTTTCTAGGCTAAACAAATCCTCATCAATCTCATCATGTCACAGGCCTTACTTTTTAAACCTTTTATCATTCTTAGGCTGCTCCAGACTCTTCTCAGCATTACATTCTTAGATCTATATCCAATAATCAGGCTAATTAGGTAACTTATCCCAGCACTGCCTTTGCTGACACTGCAATAGCATCACCACATTGGTTCAGATCTGGTTTATGATCCCCTGTAATCCCCGGATCCCTTTCAGTGCTGCTTCCTGAACAGCTGTTTCCCCTCTTGACACATTCATGGTGACTTTGGTTTCTCACTTTTTATGCCACTTCAGCCATGTGGGGTGTTTTTTCCTTGTTCATACACACTAATTATTCAAAACCATACACAGCTGCCCCCCTAAATACCAGGGAGTACACATTCCAATGTGTGTACATAGAATGTGTTCCTGTGTAGAGCCACTGAGGTTGGAAAAGGCCTCTCAGACCATCGAGTCCAACTGTTAGCCTAACTCTGCCAAGTCCATCGCTTCACCATGTCCCTGAGCACCACAACTGCATGTTTTCTGAATGCTTCCAGGGATGGTGACTCCACCACTTTGCTGGGCAGCCTGTTTTAGGGCTTAGCTATTCTTTCAGTGAAGAAATTGTTCCTAATATTCAGTCTAAATATCCCCTGGTGCAACTTGAGGCCATTTTCTCTCACCCTGCTGCTTATTGCCTGAGAGAAGAGACCAACCTCCACCTCACTGTAGCCTCCTCTCATGGAGCTGTAGAGAGCGAGAAGGTCTCCACTGAACCTTCTTTTTTTCCAGGCTAAACAATCTCAGTTCCCTCAGCCACTCCGCACAAGAAGTGCTCTAGACCCTTCACCAGCTGCGTTCCTCTTCCCTGGACACGTACCAGCACCTGAATGTCCTACTTGTAGTGAGATGCCAGTATTTGAGGTGCAGCCTCAATAGTGGAGCTGATTCATAGAATCATAGAATGGCTTGAGCTGGAAGGGATCCACTCCTCACCCAGCCTGGATTTGTGCTTGGGATTGCCTCTACCCAGGTGCAGGACTTTGCACTTTTCCTTGCTGAACTTTGTGAGGTTGGCACGGGCCTACCTCTGCACCCCTTCCCTCCAGTGGGTCAGCTGCACTGGGCAGCTTAGCATCAGCAGCAAACTTGCTGAGGGTGCCTCAATTCCACTGCCCACATGGCTGACCAAGAAGTTAAACAGCGCTGGGCCCAGCACTGATCCCTGAGGGACTGCACTCATCACAGGTCTCCATTTGGACATTGAGCCACTGATTGCAGCTCTTTGTGAGCAGCCAGCCAGCCAATTCCTTATCCACCGGTAGTCCATCCATGAAATCGATATCCTTCCAATTTAGAGACCGGGACTGCCATGTGGGACAGTGTTGAGCACTTTGCACAAGTCCAGGAAGATGACATCAGTCACCCTTCCCTTATCCCCCAATTCCTACCCTAGTCCTGCTGGCCATGCTACTGCTAATCTAAGCCAGGATGCTGTTGGCTGTCTTGGCCACCTGGGCACATGCTGCCTCATATTCTGCTGCTGTCAGGCAACACTCCCAGGCCCTTTTCTGCTGGGCAGCTTTCCAGCCACTCTTCTCTTCATGGGGTTGTTGTGATGCAAGTGCAGGATGTGGCACTTGGCCTTGTTTAACCTCATCCCATTAGCTTCAGCCCATCAATCCAGCTTGTCCAGATCCCTCTGAGGAGCCTCCTTACCTTAGACCAGCCTAAACCTGTCACAATGGGTTTCTTCCTCACTACCTGTTAATCATGCCACCTTCAAGGTCCTTTATTAATCAAGGTTTTTAATAGTGTTTCCAAAAGTTTTCTCCATCTTCTGAACTAAAACTAATGTGAAACACAATTCAAGAGCTCTTCATCTTATTTCAGGAGACTGTGTCTGATAGCAGCAGCTCTTCTTTACCAACAATGTCCATGCTTCAGTTGCTTTTGTCAGCCTTGAAAGGTTTCACCTCTCTCCCTGCAGTTGTTATTTCATTCTGTATTTATTCTGTAAGAAGCCTTTGTACATTTCTGGAAGAGGAATTTTATGAAGAGTCTGTCAGCATCTCCTCCTGAAAAACTTGGGGGACAAGGAATGTGGATCAAAGTATCCACTGCAGGACAAACTGCTGTGAGGAAAGGAGAAATGGCTGCTACTCTACAGACCTGTAGAAAATCACAGACCTGGTTGTAGCCCAGGTATCAGCACAGGCTGGGGGGTGCAGGGATGGAGAGCAGCCCTGTGGAGAAGGACTCAGATGTGCTGGTGGGTGAAAAGCTAACCATTCCCTGGCAATGTGTGCCCACAGCCCAGAAGCCAACTGTGTCAGGCTTCAAAAAGGAGATAGATCAGGAGCTGAAATACTCCTTTAAATTGGGGATGGTTACATTTTTTCCCTAGTGTGTAGGACGAAGAGTAGGAATGGATGAAAAGCTAGACATCATCTGGTAACCTGTGCTCTGCAGGGGTGGGGATTCTGCCCCTGTGCTCTGCTGAGACCCACCCTGCAGTGTTGGGTCCAGCTCTGGAGTCCTCAGCACAGCAGTCTGTTGGAGTGGGGCCAGAGAAGGCCACAGAAATTTTCCAAGGGCTGGAAGCCCTCTGCTGTGAGGACAGGCTGAGAGAGTTGGGGTTGTTCAGCCTGGAGAAGAGAAGGCTGCAAGGAGACCTTGTGGCCTTTTAGTTCTGAAAGGGGTCTGGAAGAAAGATGTGGAACAGACTTGTTAGCAGGGCCTGTCGTGACAGGACAAGGGGTCCCTTCCAACCTGAGCCATTCTGTGATTCTATGAAGTGAAATGTAAAACTGGTGTGAAGCCCAGAGGCTGACACACAACCAGCAAAGAGACTTAGAAAGTCTTTTTTTTCCAGCCTCTTCAGGAGGAAGCCTGAAAAAAAGATTCTCTAGAACGAATTGGCTATTGAGATATAAAAGGAATATGTAGAAAAGACAATATTGGAGCAGGAAACCCAAAGGAGTTTTTTTGCATCTGTGTTTATTGTGGAGGAGGCTGGGGAAGTTCCCAGACAGGAACTTAACAAGCTCGCCTGAGGATCTGTCTTGTGCTGAAGCGTTGGTAAGGGTTAGACTAAATTGACAAAGCGACTAATAACAAACTAACCACTGCCAGATGGTCCTCAGCGTGCCTGCCCAAGGGTGCAAGCCTGCCTGAAAGCTGCCTCCACACACACAGCTTTAGGAGATGGCTGGTGCCACCAGAGAGTGAAGCCCACTCCCAGGGAGACTCAGCATCTGAGGGGCCTCAGGGATGTTCCGCAAAGTCACACTACCTTTAGCACTTCTTTTTAAACAACCATTTCCAACAGCCATTTGCAGATGTCCAGAACACAAAGAGAGGGAAGAGGCAGAGCAAACCTATGAGCAGAGCCATTGACCAGAACTGGCTTGGTCCTAGGAAACCCCAAGCCCTGTTCAGCTGTGAATGTACTGATTAACTCCAAGTATGTAAAACTCTTCAAACAATGGCATGGCAGGCATCTTGTACTGATTTGCAGCTCCACTGCCCCTTCTTTCAGCTTGCTCTTTGCTCACAGCAAGCAGGAACCATAGGTTTATTGCTGGAGAGACTCAGGGAAGGCAGGATTTTGCCTTCTGAGCAAAAAAATATGTTCTATCCAGCTTGGGCCCTGAGTCACCAGCAGCCAGGGACCTGGCAAGAGTGTTGGCAGACTTCTGTCCTTCAGGGCAGTAACCCTCTGTGAATGCCTAGTTGAACAAACTGGCCTGAAATGGCATCAAAAGAGCCATTGGCAGAGGCAGGACACATCTCTAAGGTCCTTCAACACCACCCCACTGATGGCTCCTGCATCCAGCACTGTGCAGGAGCCAGCCATGGTGAGCACAGATGAGGGCCTGGCTGGATCTGCTGCCACCCCGGACCCACACCACAGCATGGTGCTGCTGTGGCCACATTGTGCCCATCTGAACTGGATACAATAAACATGTTGAACTTATGCAGAGCCTGTGTGTCGTGGCCAAAGAGCTTTGGGCCTTCCCTCTGGCACCAAAAGCTGTGTTCTTCTGCCCTTCACCTTCTCTCCAAGTAAGCTCTCAAGCTGTCAGTGGTTTAGTAGGGCATTAGGCAAAGTCATGGAAGATGGCCCCATGGGTTCATTGAACACAAAGACGTGTCCCCAGTGCAGGACAAGCCAATGTCACAAACCACAGGAGGGGGAGAGAGGACCTGGAGCCATCCCCTGGCTCTGCCCTTCCCTGTCAGCTCTGGCTGGAGCTGGAAGCAAGGGGATACAGGCTTGGACACAGCTTTGCTCTGAGCCCCTCTGGCCACACTCCTGGCACCTCAGAAGGAGAAAAACTTTGCCCACCCTCACCCTGCACAGCTCTGTGGCTGTTGGTGGGAAGAGACACAGAGCAGTGGCTCTGGTGTGCACCTAAGCAAGGTGCTGCAGGCTGGTGAGCTGCCATGGGTGTCCCTGCCCAGCCCTGTGCTGCTGGGCCTTGGCCTCTCAGCAGCTGGAGCCAAGGAAAGCAGTTGCTGTGTCCATCCCCTCTTCAGGCCTG